>NC_088367.1:56083475-56093475 GCF_034508935.2 Berghia stephanieae | reverse complement strand
ATATTGATGCTATGCGTTGAGGTGAAATACTCAAAACATCTGCCAGCCAGATTAACATACTAACGCACAATAAACCATGTGTAACCTTGAACGTTTACAGTCCTATTGTGTCGATGCTATCAGTTTAGGTTTAAATTCTCACTACATCCGCCAGCCAGATTAAACATGCCAACACACAAAACAACGTGTAACGTTTGACGTTTACAGTTTGATTGGTATAACTTAGTGAGAACTAATCACTAACAGGTTATCTAATGATAAAAAACAAAAAGCTGACTGACGTCAATTTCGTTCCTTCTATATCATTGAATAAGAAAAGAATGAAAGCAGATTTATTGAGTTATCTACACACACGTTTTAACTTTAAATTTTCGCTACGTCCAGCTCATGAGAATCTTAATTTAAAACGGCTCTTCATAAATTATAACCCATTGGTTTAATCTTATTACAGAGACAGCGAATACACACACACACAAACACACACACACACACAGAGAGAGAGGAGAGAGAGAGAGAGAGAGAGAGAGAGAGAGAGAGAGAGAGAGAGAGAGAGAGCCCAATAACCACTGATCGTGCTCAAATTGCTGTACAAAGGGTCCCTGACCAACAGCAACACGTAACAAGTAGAACGAGACATGACGCCTGTTAGGCGATATTACAATTTGTTCAGACAGAGACAACGCTGTTAACCGTCTAAGTACGATGAGAGAATCTGAGTAAAGAGACTCAACAATGCGCCGAGCGAGGCTCGAACCAGGACCTTGCGATCCGAAAGCAAGGTCGCAATTCAATCAATTGACCTCCCGATCTTTCATGAGAGGTCAAAACGAACCCATCCCAGGGTCGCAAATCAATCAATTGACTTCTCTGTTTTTTCATGAGAGGTCAAACGAACCCATCCCAGGGTCGCAAATCAATCAATTGACCTCTCTGTTTTTTCATGAGAGGTCAAAACGAACCCATCCCAGGGTCGCAAATCAATCAATTGACCTCTCTGTTTTTCATGAGAGGTCAAAACGAACCCATCCCAGGGTCGCAAATCAATCAATTGACTTCTCTGTTTTTCATGATAGGTCAAACGAACCCATCCCAGGGTCGCAAATCAATCAATTGACCTCTCTGTTTTTCATGATAGGTCAAACGAACCCATCCCAGGGTCGCAAATCAATCAATTGACCTCTCTGTTTTTCATGATAGGTCAAACGAACCCATCCCAGGGTCGCAAATCAATCAATTGACCTCTCTGTTTTTCATGATAGGTCAAACGAACCCATCCCAGGGTCGCAAATCAATCAATTGACCTCTCTGTTTTTCATGATAGGTCAAATGAACCCATCCCAGGGTCGCAAATCAATCAATTGACTTCTCTGTTTTTCATGATAGGTCAAATGAACCCATCCCAGGGTCGCAAATCAATCAATTGACTTCTCTGTTTTTCATGATAGGTCAAATGAACCCATCCCAGGGTCGCAAATCAATCAATTGACCTCTCTGTTTTTCATGATAGGTCAAAACGCACCCATCCCGGTGTCGCAGTTCAATCAAGAAGTGGTTAAATATTTGTCGATATCAAAACTATAACAAAAACTATGACCATCAAAGCGAACTATGTCTAACATCAACCATAGTTATTATTATAACCCCCGTCAAGTTATAGGGGAAAACCCAAGCTTGTTTATATTCTTATACCAAAATACTTATCGGGAAAACCCGAAACCTTATTATTCTTTGTCCGAAAAGAAAAGCGTTAAATAAACCATGTCCATATCTGCCCACATCCGGTTTCATAGCAGTATATTTCCGGTTTATAATGGCTTGATTACATAGTTTACGGTAATAAAAGCAAAGCAACGTAAGATCGTTGGTGTGCAAAAATATATTTGAGGCGCAATGGTATCTAGTCAAAACAAATCCAAACCGTCTCCACTTAATTGTAGTATAAACACAACGCGTGGGCGGGATGCGGGGGGGGGGGGGGGGGGGGGAGGGGGGGGGGGCTTAACAAGTTTACTGCCGAACTCTGGAAAATTTCGTATAAAAAAATTTGGCTAGAAAATTCGTCCTTTAAATATCATCCGGTTTAACTGACCCTCGTGTTTGTAAAAACCCTCAAGCCTGGGACTTTAATGAAGACTGGAATAAACTGCAAGAAACCACAGTATCGGCAAAAAATTTGAATAAATTCAAAGCAGAGTTGGAGATAAGTAACATCCTAGGAAACAAGTTCAGTTATAAAAATTGGTCCAATCATTAATAGATGAGGAGGAGCGAAGGAGACTACACCAAGTCTAAAAGCTCTATAGGGAATGAGATTAGCGGAAGAGTAGCGTCCCTTGGTTGGACGTCACCGGGGAGAAGTTATTTGTAAACAAACCAACTACAAGCCAAGCGCTCCAAATACAAAATTTATTATTCATATTTCTGTACAAAAATGCATATCATAATCAACGTTATGCATTTTTGTACAGAAATATGAATAATAAATTTTGTATTTGGAGCGCTTGGCTTGTAGTTGGTTTGTTTACAAATAACTTCTCCACCAGTGACGTCCAATCAAGGGACGCTACTCTTCCGCTAATCTCATTCCCTATAGAGAGGCATCCAGGTATCCAGGTAGGACTTTGCTAAGTCTCAGGTTTGAGAGTTTTTGCCAAGATGAGGGTCACTTAAATAAATCGATTGATATTTGAGGGACGATTTTACTGGCCAACTTTTTAAATATGTTTTTTTTTTTTCATTTCTAACTAACGACATCTAACTGGTTTTTGGAAGAATGTCGAAATCGTTTCCAGCTTCCACTGCGGGTACACGTAACATCGTTATGCAGTGTAAAGAAAATAAAATAAATAAAATAAAATAAAATTCCCTTTATTCATCCCATATTTACATTTTGTCTGTAGAGTCTATTCCAAGGGAAGACTGGAATAACCCAGGCGTAAGCCGCAGTGCAGCGCCGCAAATTGAGCTAGGGCGAGGTGACTTACTCAAGGCCACACAGCTTAGCGGCTGGTGATCGAACTCGGTACCTTTCGGGTACGAAGCAAAGACCGTATTGCTGAGCCACGCTGACGAGAGGAAGAAGAGTGATGAGAGGAAGTTAATCAAGGCTGATTCTAAGTCACGCTGTTCGAAGGAAGATAGAGATAGCGGCGGAATTAGGTCTCACCTTTCTGGAAAAGAAAGCAATAGGATTCAATAGTCTGATATCATGTCGCCCAGCAATGAGCAGCTTGGTTCTAAACAAAGAAAATTGGTACTTTTTATACTTCATGCTGACTAGAATTTTTTCAAATGTCATAATGTGATCAGAATGTATAACAGTCAAAACATGATCAGATTTATAATGTTTTTCTCCTCTGGATACACTTTTATGCTCGTCGGAGAAGTATTTCATAAAGGCGTCCGCCGTTGTTTCGATAGTATAGAATCGGTTACTAAGTTACTATGCGTCATTTCATTACGAGGAAGGGACGTCATGTCTGTTGAAGCCGATTAGGTCTCACCTGTCTGGTAAAGAAAGCAATTAAAGATCCAGCAAATAGACAATCGAAAGTGACAGGCAATTCATTATCGCGAACAGCCTCAGACTTCAGAACGAGGGATGTGTCATTCGACAGATCCCCAATAATTTATGCAAGGAACTCACAAGTTGGCGATAACAAACTTGATCAGTGAGTGAGCGAGTGCAGCAGACGACGATGACAACAGCCAAATTATTTGTATCAACCCAAAGATTGCGTTCACACCAAACGATGATGAACTCTCGTTCCCAGGTCATGTCCATGTCGTCGACGGTGTGAGAGAAGACAGTTGGTCTTACCGTTCTTTTGGCGCCTGTCCCTGGGTTATGGGTGAATTGATTGACTGGATGAAGGTGATGTCACTCAGATCTTTGATATTGTTTTTAGACTATCTATTGGGTGATTAGTTCTCACTAAATAGTATACCATGTTTACTAGATATGAACTGAACATAATCTAAGAATGGACATAGTTTTTGTGTGTCGGTATGTTTCATCTGGCGGGCAAGTTTTGCGAGTATTTTGCTTAAAATCATAGTATCAGTAGGGAACAAAAGTGTGAGGTAAAAATTAAACACAACTGGTTACAATCTCATTGGAAGTGTCAAATCTGCTCGTATGGAGGACTGGATACTTACTTTGTGTCATTGATCTTTTGGTGCCAAGTGATGGATGGTATCTTATGTTCTACTCTGAACATAAGCTGGTCATCAATACAGATCATCCACTCTCGTTCTTTTACGTCCCGTAATCCTAAGAATCTGCCTGCCAATACATCCTGCTACTGAATTAATAGTTAAACCGTCCTATGATTCAATAGGTAACCTATTCAATATCAGTCCTCCGAAAGACTGGTAAAATAGATACTTCCAATGAGTTTGGAACCGGAAGAGTAGAAGGTGTGAAGTAACAACTTCTCTGTCATATTCACGAACGGAGTGCCTACGCACACGGTAACTTTAGGCAGTTTAGTGAGCAGCTGCAGTGGGAGTCAAATTGTGACCCAACTCGCCCATAAGAAAGTTGTGACTGGAAATTGCCTTTCGCTTTTTCTAAGTTTTAGGGGGGTTCAATTAAAGATGCATAGCTTCGTTATAAAGAAGAATATCGCAGATATCTTGGTATCATTATTTTCGTTACCAACCGGGCACCTAGCCTCAGGATCTACGTACACGGTAACGGTAACATACATGGTAACCTTGAATCTCGCCTTTAATGGGTTATATTGTATTGTTTGATTTTTTAAAATAACACACACACACACACACACACACACACACACACATATACATAGCGAGGTCCATCCATAGCTTGTATTGTAGCGGCAAACCAGTTACCAGAGCTACCGTGTACGTAGATCCTCAGGCTAGGTGCCCGGTTACCGTGTACGTAGACACTGTCATTCACGAAAGCTGGTTAAAGCTATTTTGTCTCCAGCAGTTCTTTAAAATAACGTTATAATATTGACGTAAATCACTTGTGTAGAACGTTACAAATATACTTTTGTCAAAGTCAAAGCGTGATTAAATTTATGATTTAAAATATTGGGCACATCGGCTCAGTGGTACAGTCTTTGCTTCGTACCCGAAGGGTACTGAGATCGAATACCCACTAACTGCGCGGTGTGGCCTTGAGCAATCACCTCGCCCTAGTTCTATTTGTGGCTGAGGTCAGGGCTTTTACAGTCTTCTCTTAGAATAGACCCTGGAGACAAATTTCCCCTATGGGATGAATAAAAGGAATTTTATTTATTTATTTATTTATTTATTTATTTATTTTAATTTATCGATTAATTAATCAATCAATTTATTTATCAATTTATCAATTTATTTATTTATTTATTTATTTACAGTTGGCTTTGGATGAATCGACCTCCAAGAACAGTGTTTTCATCATTGACACTAGCAACAACTTGTCAACGACTCGAAGTCTTGAAAATAACAGTTTCATCGTTGTAAGTGATTGACCAGCAAGTCTCTTGACTTTGACTCATTTATTTATTTATTTATTCGAGCTGGTCTATCTTATCTATTGCTATTGAGGGTGACAGGAAAAGGGGTGGCGTGTAATTTGGTTACACGCCACCCCGTGTGTCAAAACTCATTAACACTTGTGTCTACACTAAAACACTCATCACACAATAGACACCCCCCCCCCACACACACACACATTTTAAACAAATTGGGACACACACACACACACACACACACACACACGCGCGCGCGCGCCCGCTACCCCGTATGTCAAATCTCATTAACACTTGTGTCTACACATCCACACACACACGCACTTTGACAAATTGGGGGACAAACACACACACGCACACACACACACACACACACACACATATAAACACACTCAACTCACCCAATTTAATCAAGGTCCTTCGATGACCTCTCACTCCTGACAGTCAACCGTCCAAATTGATGAATATTGGGGTGACTGGCACAAGTCAAGGGATTCTAATTTGTGGCGACGTGGTCTCGCGGTATGGCACTGGCCTACAGATCGGAAGGTCCTGCTGGGTTCGAGTCCGTACCGCTCTGAGCGGGAGGATAGTTGGAAAAAACTCTTTATTCAAATTCTCTCACCAACCCGGGTGTAAAATGAGTACCTAGATGTTAACAGCGTTGTCTCTGTCCGAATAAAATGTAATATTGAAAACAGGCGTCATGTCTCGTCTAACATGCTAAGTGTTACTGTTGGCCAGGGACCCTTTGTAAAGCTCTTTGAGCACGATTAGAGGCTAGTGCTCTATATAAAACTTGATTTCTTTCGTTTCTTTTATTGTAATGGCTTGTTTGAGTGCTACTGTGGGAAAAATATAGACGATCTCTGTGAGAAGTCTCTCATTATCTCGCATTACTTCACCGTACTCAGGTGTAAAACAAGTACATCGAGCAGGTAACAACAATGGCTTTGGTGAAAAACAAACAAACTATGTAATCGCGCATTAGACGTCATGTCGTCTCATCAAGATGGTGTTGTTGTTGATTTTCTGACCCCGGCTTTAAATTCTCACATCATCTGTTTCTCACAAGTTCATCTTATATATATATATATATATTATATACTACCAACACACAAAATTATATGTAACCTTGAACGTTTATAGTCTGGTTAATAGAATTTAGTGAGAAGTACACATTTACATGGTTGTCTGAAAGTAAAATAATAACAAAAAGCTGACTGACGTCAATTTCGTTCCTTCTATTATATATATATATATATATATATATATATATATATATATATATATATATATATATATATATATTGAATCGTGTTTGATACAATTATGGTACGAAAAGTGCTCGACATGTAGTAATGGGGCGAATTATTATTTTTTAAAATATTTACCACAATGTTTGAGACAGTCTACATTAATGTTTCAGGCTTAATTTGCCATAGTCAGTCAACAAACCAACTCAGTCCTGACGATGGCAAATTAAGCCTGAAACATTAATGTAGACTGTCTCAAACATCGTGGTAAATATTAACAAAAAATAATATATATATATATATATAATATATATATATATATATATATATATATATATATATACGTGAGTGTTGGTAGGTACATGTAGATATAGTTCTCGATAATATTAATTAATGCATGTATAATATTATCGTCAGCCGAAGAGGTGCGACCAGCATTGAAACGATCGTCCTGACAAACTAAAAAGTGAGTGTCCTTATTATAGTTTATAAACACACACAAACACACACACACACACATATATATATATATATATATATATATATATATATATATATATATATATGCCTCTGTGTGTGTGTGTGTGTGTGTGTGTGTGTGTGTGCGTGTATAAATGAGCGGCCATGAATCCTAATGAGTTGGCATTACTAAAATTCACGTTAAATCAAAATCCATTCCCACACGTAAAGGGTTAAAAAATTCTTTCTACTCTGTATTTTATTCCCATTCATTAAAATTTGATGACTTTTCTTTCATTGGCTCATTAAGGGTTTTTATTTCGATTACTTCCCCTTTTCCAGGAAATTCAATATTATTGACAGTGACATAAAAGTCGCTTCCAAAAAACGTCATTTGATCATTAGATTTATTCTAGAAGGAATGAAATCGACGTCACTCAGCTCTTTATTATTGTATTTTAGACAGCCATTTTTATGATAAGTTCTCATCAGATTCTATCAATCAGACTATAAACGTTCAAGGTTACACACAGTTTTTGTGTGTTGTGTTTTGGTACGTCATATCCGGTTGGCGGATTTTGTGAATATTTTAGCTAAGCGCATTGCATCGATTAGTTGTCTTGGAAGCTTTCAGGATTCTTTTCTAACGAGTTTTATTGTACATGTAATTTAAGGACGTTGAGAGAATTAAATTTGATAATGGAAAAATCATCCATGGACAACAGCTATAACGGCCTCAGCCGAATCGAATGAGAATTCACCAGGTAATTAATTACCATTGAAATGTATTTCAAAAGGTAAAATTCTGTCATTTTACATTATTTCTAAAAAACATTTATTATTATTATTATCATTATTATTATTATTATTATTATTATTATTATTATTATTATTATTATTATTATTATTATTATTATTATTATTTTTGGATAAAGTGAGAGTTAACCCTTACGTGTTACCAATGGCCTCAGTTAGGAAGAAAATGTGCTGGTAGTTAAGACCACAGTTAGTTTGATTGTTTCTGTTGAGTGTGGAACCAAAGGAACGGTTGCTAGGCGTAGCCATCGTAAACATTTTAACGATGGCTAAGAGCTAGGCAGGTGTGGGTTTTAAGGTAGTATGTAATAGGATTCAATAGTCTGATGTCACGTCCGCCCAGAAACCAGCAGCTTGGTACTAAACAAAGAAAATCGGTACTTTTTATTCTTCATGCTGACTAGAACTTTTTCACACGACATAATGTGATCAGAATGTATAAAAGTCAAAACATGATCAAATTTATAATGTTTTTCTCCTCCGGATACACTTTTATTTCCTAAGGGCGTCCGGCATTGTTCCGATAGTTTAGAACCAGTTTCTAATTTACTATGCATCATTACGAGGGAAGTGACGTCACGACTGTTGAACCCTATTACAGACCATTCTCCTATTGGGGGCAACGTGGCTCAGCGGTACGGATTTTGCTTCGTACCCGAAAGGTACCGAGTTCGATCGTCCGTCGCTACGCCGTGTGGCCTCGACCAAGTCACCTCGCACTAGCTCAATCTGCGGCGCTGCACTGCGGCTGACGCCTGGGTTATTCTTGTCTTCCCTTGGAACAGACCCTAAAGACAAATTTTCCTTTTAAGCAGCTGCATTTAATACATCACGGCCTAATAACGTTTTGAGGCTACGGGGTACAAATTTCTTCTTCTTCTTCTTCTTCTTCTTCTTCTTCTTCTTCTTCTTCTTCTTCTTCTTCTTCTTCTTCTTCTTCTTCTTCTTCTTCTTCTTCTTCTTCTTCTTCTTCTTCTTCTTCTTCTTCTTCTTCTTCTTCTTCTTCTTATTATTATTATTATTATTATTATTATTATTATTATTATTATTGCTATTATTACTATTGGTATTACTATTACTATTATTATTATTATTATTATTATTATTATTATTATTATTATTATTATTATTATTTTTATTATTTTCCTTTTAAATTACTACGTTTCAATGTTACTTATTCTATGTCTGATGTGAACGTATTGATTCCTTACCAGGCCTCTTAGATGTCGTCAATTAATGAATGAGTTTTCTCCTTTAGCTGTCAATTAACGCCTCGGAGTTGAGTGTATTTATGGTCTCTCCCTGATTAAATTTGACTCCGACAGTCGTAAAATTCTGTCAACTAAAACTTGTCAAAAAGGACATTTTAAAAGCTTCAAAGGTGACCGTTATTAATCACGATAATGACTCTGTCACGTTCGGGTTGGGGCGGGGGGGGGGGGGGGGGGGGGGTGATGGTTTTTATTTCAATGTCGATAATTTTGGATTTCTTGGAAAATGGGAAATAAAACACTTGATTACACAAAATAATTAAAATCATGAAATGTTAATGAATTTTATCTGCGTCATTCTCCTGCCTATGAAATACATTTTTGTTTGTTTTTAAGAGTTTTACGACACTTTTAGGTCATATCAGCGCCAGTAAAAATGAAGGCAATTGGATGGTAAAAACATTCAAGATGTACAATTAAATGAACCTGAGGGAAAAGAAAAGACAAATGGAATTTACAAATAGGGAAAAGGTGTAGATTCTAAGAGCACACTGTTAGTGTACTCAGTTTGAGTTCACCTAAAAGTCTCATTCAGACACAAGCACAAGATCCCCACTAACAGGAATACACTAAAACGTTTACAAAGCATATGCTAAAAAATGATAATACAGTACATAAGAGACAGATGATTTACAATGAAAAAAATATCATCTCTCAAAACTAAAGCTATTCACTCGACTGTCTCCCTCTCAGCCATGGACTCCAGCCAATA
>NC_088367.1:56053475-56075975 GCF_034508935.2 Berghia stephanieae | reverse complement strand
ATCATATTTTGCCAAACACCCACAAAACACATTTACACACTTGAAATTGTATACATCGCAATATCCACTAAAGTGCTCAAAACACTTTACAAAGGGTCCCAAGACAACAGCAACAATTAAGATGTAGAACGAGGCATATTATGACGCAATAAAACAAGATGACACGTGAACATAATATAGTGAGGTCTGACATCCGAACTCATTCATGGGCCTAGTATATTGTTGTAATGGACAATATTTTGCGTCGTTTTTTTTTTTCTTTTCTTTTTTGAGATTTCCATTACAACAATGAGCTCATAAGGAATTGGGTAATCAGACCTGAAAACAAATGCATGTCGGGAAGAGCTTAATGTATCTAGTTCTATCATATTTTTGAAGTAATAATCTTCTGGTAAAATTGATCAACGAAATGTTATGTCATACTACGAGAGCATGATTTAGTCTAGACGCTCTGCCTCTCTTGTAAAGCAATCACTTCCTACTATTATCAGCTGTTGGGTTGTTTCGTCATATCTTAAATTTTCTTATCGTATCTTCTTAACCCTCTCCTTACCACCTGCATCAAAATCGTCACATTCGTTACGACACAACATACATGTTTCTTACTCAGATTTATTTTGTACATCAAAAACTTTGAAGAATGATCTTTGTTTAATTAATAAGAACATAACGTTGTTTTGTATAGAGCTTGTTTGAGTTTAAAAAAAAAAAATTTCTGCTGGGTAAGCCTGCCATTTTGGGAAAATGCTGAAGAGGATCGGTAAGGAGAGAGTTAAATAAAGGCTGAATATAGGAATCATCCTTTAAAATGTGCGGCTAAGTGGTCAAGTGGTATGACACTAGCTTTCGGGTCGGAAGGTCCTGAGTTTGAGCCTCGTTCGCTGCATAGTTGAGTCCTTGGAAAAGGCTCTTTACTCATATTATTCTCTCGCCGTAGTCAGGTGTAAAATGCGTACCTGGCCGTTAACAGCGCTGTCTCTGTCCGGAAACATTGGAATACCACCTAACAGGCGTCAGTCATGTCTGGTTCTCCATGTTACGTGTTGCTGTTGGTCAGGGATCCCTTGTAAAGTGCTTTGAGCACGTTTACTGGTTATTGCCCTGTATAAAAGCTCAATTTTTAAATTTAAAAAAAATGCATTATACAATAGTTGATAATAATATAATCTCATATTGCTTGCATTGTATCATTCATTCACAGACAATTTTACACAACTTTGAATGTCAGGAAAAATATATCATTACGGCAATGTAAAATCGAAAATTACTATCATAGAATACTGAAGTTATTGAAAATTGGTCATGATTGATATGCTTAATACTGGCAGACGACGTGCACTTATTTTGAGGTCTGATAACCCGCAATGTTTTGGTCTCATTGTTGTATGGAAACACTCTCAAACAAACGAAAAAATATTGACTACCTACACACCAATGTCAAATGAAGCCCACAATTTTTCGCTCGGTTATCTGATTTGCAAATATCTGTACTTCAGTTTCTACCGACGTGTACATATTTGCAGGTATGACATCCGAACCCACTTATGGGCCTTGTTTAACTTTGTTGTAATGGACAACATTTTGCGCCATTTTTAAAAAATAGATTTCCATTACAACAATGAGCCCATAAGGAATTGGGTTACCTTCAAATAAATGCACGTCAATTTCTACCTATAATCATTCTTTGTTTGTAAAGCGCTTTGAGCACGTTTAGTGGATATTGCGCTATATAAAAGCTCAAATTTGAATAAATACTACTAACGATTACTTATTTGCTGGTCTGATAACCTAAAAATTACAAAATATTGTCTATGACAACAACGTTGTTAAAAAACAGGCCCATAATGGCGTCAGTCCATTCATCAGACCTGCGAGTGAATTTTAAAAATTGAGCTTTCTTATAAAGCGCAATATCCACTAAACGTGCTCAAAACGCTTTACAAAGGGTCCCTGTCCAACAGCAACATTTAACATTGAGGACAAGACGACAAGACGCATGTAAGGCCATATTATAATTTTTTTTCGGACAGAGACAAAGATGTTAACGGCCAGGTACTCATTTTACACCTGAGTAAGGTGGGATAATGTGATTAAAGGGCTTTTTACAAGGACTCAACTATGCGCCGCCGAGCGAGGCTCGAACCCAGGACCTTCCTATCCGAAAACGAGTGTCATACCACAAGACCACATAGCCGCACACAATACTGCCATGACGTTTGAGAAGGGCAGGTATAGTTGTAAAGATGAATATCAGTTGGCATACGTTAGAATTATTATCCCCCCCCCCCAAAAAAAAAAAAAAAGAAAAAAAGTAGAGATTTACTTTCCACGTTAATTGCCCAACAAAATGCCAAACAGTAATAATAATATAACAATCAGAATAAATGAGTCAAAGATAGCGTACCACTGCCAGGAAACACATTTCAACTTTAGCATACCAGGATTTTATGGTGAGATTTATATTGTTTTCATACAATCAAACAATAATATTAATACTGCTGATATTGGTAATAACAAGGATAAGGTTATTGATGTTGACGATGATGATGATGATGATGATGATGATAATGATAATAATAACAATAATAATAATAATAATAATAATAATAATAATAATAATAATAATAATAATAATAATAAAAATAATAATAATAATGATGATGATGATGATGATGATGATGATGATGATGATGATGATGATGATGATGATAACGATGACGACAACGATGATGATGATGATGATGATGATGATGATGATGATGATGATAACGATGATGATGATGATGATGATGATGATGATGATGATGATGATGATGATGATGATGATGATGATGATAACGATGACGACAACGATGATGATGTTGATGATGATGATGATGATGATGATGATGATGATGATGATGATGATGATGATGATGATGATGATGGTGATGATGATGATAATGATAATAATAATGATGATGATGATGATGATGATGATGATGATGATGATGATGATGATGATGATGATGATGATGATGATGATGATGGTGATGATGATGATGATAATAATAATAAAGCAAAATTTGAAATCCAAGCATTTTTTAATTTGAGTTTCTTTTATCCAGAGAAAACTTTGAACGAAAAGATGGCATAATATTTGTGGCTGAGAAAACCCGGAAAGATGCGCAAATTTTATAAATAGAGTCATGTATACAGCGGTGTATCTCGACCACATCTTTCTGATCATTTACCACTTTGAATTTTCTTTCTATGTCTGAATAAAATTTGTTGCTGTGGGAAGCACTTTATCTTCGATTTTGGCTCAAATCTCAAATCGAAGCTTGCCGCATCTTCCCTCACATAATTTAGTAAACCTTGAAGTTTTGCTCAAACCACTTGTCTACAGGTTCACTAATGGGAATGGCAATGACTCAGCCAATTTGTAATAATTTTTTTTTCATGAAATTAAAGCCAAATTGTAAATAATTTATTGTCTACTCTTTTAACCAGTTAACTAGAGTACTCTCTCGAAAAACACGTATTTAAAAATGTGGCCAAAAAGTTTTGGTCCTTCAAATATCAATCGATTTAAATGACCTTGATTTTGGCAAAAACCCTCAAATTTGGGTTTTTATAAAGATTCCGCAAAGTCCAAGTCGGGTTTATTTATTTATTTATTTATTTATTTATTTATTTATTTATTCTTTTTTGTTGTTTGTTTTATTATTATTTTTTTTAAATTATTTATTTTTCCTCACCAAAATGGCAATCTAAAAGCATTAACAAAGAGCTGATTGACGTGTGTTTATTTGTGTGTGTGTGTGTGTGTGTGTGTGTCGCGTGTTTGCAGGTGTATGTGTGTTTGTGTGTGTAATGGTGTACTTGTCTGTTTCTATACTCAAGCTCCGTGGTTACCCAATCTTTTGATTCTCATAATATTTTCACCAATAACATACCTGACGTCTCGTGCTGTGGATCTAACAAAAAGAACAGCACCCCCGCATTTCGTTGTCAATAATATATATATTTTAATATGAAGCTTCTATCCTACGGAGAGATAGAGGAATTCGTCCAGATCGTATCGATAACCGAATAGACAACATTGTCTTCTGACAAACCAAAACAAATTGCTTTAGAATCGACGCATGCAGAAATTCCATTCGTCTGCCTGGAGAATATTTGGACGAGACCAAACAACAAAGTTGGTTAGACTATTGTATTGGGAACATTGCATTACAAAGTTGAATAAATAAATACCGACATTCAACCAAACTAGCAGGCATACAATGGCATTGTCTTCATTGTGCGGCCATGTGGTCTTGTGGGATGACACTCGTTTTCGAATTGGACGGTCCTGGGTTCGACCCTCGCGCTCGTCGCATAGTTGAGTCCTTAGAAAAGGCTCTTTACACATATTCTCTCACCGTACTCAGGTGTAAAATGGTTACCTGGCCGTTAACAGTGTTGTCTTTGTCCAAAAAATTGTAATATAGCCTAACAGGCGTCATGTCCCGTCCTACATGTTAAATGTTGCTGTTGACCAGGGACCCCTTGTAAAGCGCTTTGATCACATTTCGTGGATATTGCGCTATATAAAAGCTCATTTTATTTTCTTCTTCTTTCAGCTCATCCCGCATTTTGCAGGGTTGCCATAATGAATGCCACATCTCCATGTATCTCGATTCAGCACAGGATCTTCCTCCAGGCCCAGTTGTTACATATTATCATCCTTTACCTTATCCCATCATCTAGCCTTTGAGCGTCCATTTGGCATTGTCTAACGAGCTTTAATGTCATTTTAACCAATTAATGCAGCGATTGTTTCTGTCGTCTACATAAACAAGAAAGAGAGCAGGGAAGTAGAAAAAACACACTTGAAAACAACAAATAAATATATAATAAAACAAGCAAACAAAACAAAAGAAGCCATTGTACCTAAAACTGAGAATAATATCTAATTATAGCAACAGCATGCAAGTTTCCAGGTACCAGCTTTAACATGTCTATATATGAAAAAGACAAATTTAGATGGCAAATTGTTTGTTTGTTTTTAAAGGTTTTACAGCACCTGCGACACATTTATGTCATATCAGCGCCAGTAAAGAGGAAGAAAATGGTACAGTAGAAAAGTTTTAGATTTTCAAGTAGAAGTACACAACAAAAGTAAGACAAAGGGGAATGGTTCAAACATATAATAGATGTAGATTCCAAGAGCATACTATCATTGTGTGTAGCTAGAAATCACTTTAATGTCTTATTCAGACACATGCACAGGATCCCACAAAAAGGAACACACTCCAATGCTTAAATTACACATTAAAAACAGACATAACAATACATTACAGATAGGATTTACAAGGGAATAAAATATCATCTCCTAAAACTCTAATTGTACATCTGACTGTTTCTCTCCCAGACAAGGACTCCGACAAGGGATATAGCAAAACCAAGTAATCTCATTCCAAGACAATGGCAAAAAGCATGTTGGAAAACAGAATATAGGGGTATAGAAGACACGGACAGTAAGTGACCGCCCTGCCCACTATGGAAGGTCAGAGGTTGATATGTAATCCAACACCTCCATACAAAATAATGTTGTTGGAAGATAAAATTTTAAACCCGAGACTTGGGTCAAGTTTTTATGCTTTAATAAGAAATGAAGCGAGTAGAAAAGTACCAGAAGACAATAGAGAATAGGAACCATGCGGCTATAAAAGGATTCGAACCCACCACCCTATTGACACGAATGAAGAATATGATTTCTTACACTTTCAAAAACTAAACGCTCACATTTTTATGCCTGTGACTTTAGCTTTTAAAGTTCCTTTATTTAAAAAAAAAATATATTTTGTTCACTCCGACTTATTGCCGTTTTGAAAAGATGGGCCACAACATTTAAAATAAACTTATCAATGAAGCTAATTCTGTGGCAGTTGCAGATGGAAAGAGTGTACAACTTATAGTGAAAGTGTGTTAATTGGTCATCAAAACTGTTTTTTGTTTTTTTTTCTTCTAAAATGTGATCAAACAACAACAAAAAAAAAACCGAAAAAAACCTTTTGATAAAAATCCATATAAAAAATCTGACCTTACTATTAAAAAAAAAAAAAACACAAAAAAAAAAAAAACCCAAAATCACAGCAAAGATAAAAATGAGAGTTTTTAGAGATCACAATATCCACTCGAAGTCTCAAAGGCTTTTACAAGGGGTCCCAGGCCAACAGCAACACTTAACATGTAGGACGAGACAGATAACGCCTGTTAGGTTATATTAAACTTTTTTTTTTGGGACAGAACAATGCTGTTAACGGTCTGTTACTCGTTTTGCACCTGAGTACGGTGAGATAATATGAGTAAAGAGACTTTTCCGAGGGACTCAATAACTATGCGCCGAGCGAGGCGAGGCTCGAACTCAGGACCTTCCGATCCTAAAACGAGTGTCATCCTATAAGACCACATAGCCACAAATAACATTATAATTTTTTAAAAACAAAACAAAAATAACAAAACAAAACAAAACACGAACGAAAATTGACCGAAATAAAGCAAACAAACAAACAAACTAACAAGCAAACAAATAAACAAACAAACAAACTAACAAGCAAACAAATAAACAAACAAACAAACACAAGCAGAGACAAACATCCCATTTTACGTATTCCCATAGCAGATTGCACCACAATGGACTTCTTGTAGTTTTCTGTGACATTTTAACGACGTTATGTCTAAACCAATCAAATGGCCCCGATGGAATGACGTATGCGGCAATCAGATTATCGGTGGTACCCGACTCGCACCGATGGACGAAATCTTGTGTCGAGTGAAATTCCCACAATGGGATTTATACTGAAATTATATTATCTATTTATAGCCCGTCATAGTCAATAATAGAGAAGACAGGACAAGTCGTGATGTCACACCTTCTACTTTTCCGGTTCCAAACTCATTGGAAGTGTGTATGTGCAGTTGAGGTTTTTTTTTCTGACCACCCCCCCCCCGCTCCTCTGTCCACTCAGCAGTGATTGAGTAGCTGGGTCTGTTAGATCTGGCGGAAAATACTTTGAGGTGGACTAGCGTCCTATCCAAAGGGTAGCAAGCAATTTCTATTGTCACATTTCACGCTATAGAAACCGGGATAAACTCCGGCTCCATAGACAAAATATTGTGTCGAACGAATTCACCACAATGGGATTTATAGTGGAATAACAAAATCTATTCATTGCCCTTCATCATCAATAATAGGAGAGACAAGTCGTGACGTCACACCTTCTACTCTTCCGGTTCCAAATTCCTTGGAAGTGCGTATGTAACAAATTCTTCGGAGGAGAGAGAGAGAGAGAGAGAGAGAGAGAGAGAGAGAGAGAGAGAGAGAGAGAGTAAGGAAGTTAGGGAAGAAGAGAGCAATTAATTTGTGTAGAAGGAAGGAAGTAAGGGCGGATGGAGAGAAAGTCGGGCGGGCCGCAACTCAATTCCACCCCCCCACCCCCCTTTTCCACCCAACCCAGAGGGTGGGGGCGGGATGTAGGTATTTTATGATATTATTTCAAACATCCTTTCCTAAAACTAAAATCAATAAATATTTTAAATAAACATTACTGAACAACCTTAGAGCTGCACCTGCTGACCTCTGTAACCAGAAAACAGTTGTACTCTTGGAAGGAACAAATAAAACGTATTTAAAAATTTGGCCAGAAAACTCGTCCTTCAATTTTTTTTTTATCGGTCGATTTCAATGCCTTACCCTCATTTTGGCAAAAAAAAAAAAACCCAAAAACCCCTTTCAAACCTTGGACTTTAATGAAGACTTCATGAAGTCTCAGGTTTGGGAGTTTTTGCCGGGATGGGGGTCGTTAGTTCATCGATAGTTGGACGACAAGTTTTCTGGCAAAAATAAACAGTTTTTTAAACGTTTTTTTGGGTTTTTTTTAGGGAGAGGGGGGAAGGCGGGCGTTTTGTAATACGCAGGTAACAGGTACTAGTGAAAAACTAAATCATAAGTTAGGAATTCTTAGAAAAACAGATTCCGGGTCGCCATTAACCGGATTATCTGATAACTCGGTAAATCCCTAGGGATTAAATTGATAATCCGTCAGGATGGTCAATCTTCAAGAGTCAAGGGTCATTGACATTTGTAACCCATCGTATGGATCTGGTGTTTTCTCGTTGTGACCCAGATGCTAAAAGATGTTAGATTCCAGTGTCAATTACGTCAATCAATATAGTGAATTATTGTGGTCTATCTAGTCCTATGGCACTCGCTTTGGGATCAGATGGTCCTGGGTTCAAGCCTCGCTCAGTGTATAGTTGAGTCCTTGGAAAAGGCTCTTTACTCACATTATCTCACCGTACTCAGGTGTAAAATGAATACCTGGCCGTTGACATCTTTGATTTTCTATGCCGAAAAAAATTGTAATATCGCCTAACAGACTCCATGTCTCGTTCTACTTGTTACATTTTGCTGTTAGTTAGGGACCCTTTGTAAAGCGCTTTGATCACATTTAGTGAATGCTGCGCAAGCACTATAAAAAATCCCAATTAATTTTTTGTTTTACATTCAATTGTATTCTTGGGGGGCGAAGTGGCCGAGTGGTTAAGGCATTGCATTGTGATCCGGATGACCCGGGTCCGAGCCCCGTTTCAGGCACTTTCGTTTTTTTCCTTGAGCAAGATTATTAACCCCCAATTCGCTCACTTGGACAACATGGGTGATTCCTGTTGACATCAGACATCTTGTTTGATGAATTATCTATATTCCTTCGTGGAATGCCTAGGCGACGATATCTCATGATGTGGCGGAAAAGGCATAATTTTTAATTTTAAAAAAAATGTATTCTTAAATAATAAATGTGGATTCTTGAACTGTTTTGATAATGCATTTTGTGAATAAAAAAATAGACAAATGAAATATTAATAAAATTCATTTTTGATTTATATTTAATTATCAGCACATTAACACCCCCCCCCCCCCCCCCCCGTGTGGTGTCCGGGGTCCCTCAACTGAGAGGGTCAAGAATAGCCCAACGCCAAGCCAGCGTGTCGTAAAAGGCGACTAATTGTGTGTGATTCCCTCATCTTTGAGTCACCTGGTCCTCCAGGTTGGGGGTTGGCAAAGGGTTAACACCCCTTTCCCTCAAACTCAAACCGTTACAGAAACGCAGACGGACAAACCAAATCCCATTTTTTATAGCTTGGTCGACCGAAGAGTTTCTGCAATAACAGAATGTATGAAGGACAACAGACAAAGCCGAAAGGACTCTGCTGACTCGATGACGTCTTCGCCAAATAATCAGCTTCGAATTAAAGAAGTTGATATACAGGGAAGTGATCATAAGATATCGTCGCCTAGGCATTCCACGAAGGTATATAGATAACTCATCAAACAAGATGTCTGAGGTCAACAGGAATCACCCATGTTGTCACAGTGAGCAAATTGGGGGTCATTAATCTTGCTCAAGGAAAAAAAACGAAAGTGCCTGAAGCGGGGCCTTAACCACTGTGCCACTTTGCCCCCATATTATTATATAAGACATGGAATGAGATAAAAACGTTGGCTCAGGATAGAGAAGGATGGAAAAAACGGTTTGTTTGTGGCCTATACCCTGACCCAGACAACGGTGACAAATAAATAAATAAAAAATGAAATTCCTTTTATTTATCCAATAGGGGAAACTTGTCTTTAGGGTCTATCCAAAGGGAAGACTAGAATAACCAAGGCGTCAGCCGCAATGCAGCACCGCAAATTGATGATAATAACATTAATATTACTACGACAAATTACCGTATCGAGACGACGGGTCACACCAATATATCAACTCCAAGCCCGCGATCGACCGAGTTTCGCTAATACTAACCAAGATAACGGAGTTATTTATAACTTTAACTCACTCAATCCTAGAGATTTTTTATACTTTTCAAAATCGGAAAAAAAATGTATTAAAAATGAGTATATACTCGTACATAGATAGTATTATTCAACTATCATAAATGTGTAAAAACTATAAATATTACCTACTATTACATACTATCTACGCCTATCAGTTGTCTCAGAAAAAAATGTAATAAATAGACATGGGGTAAAAGTAACCCCGGGTATACTACGGATATAGTCGGTGTTAGGGTTGATTGAGTTAATGCGTATCTACTCAGATTACGTCGGTAAACTGATAAATAGAAATAAATAAAAGGAGGTAACTCCGATTATATTTTAGAATTCAATCTCATTTTTAAAGTCACAATTATCTAAAAAAAAATACGTTTAAAAACTGGAGCTTTAATATAGTCTAGATTGTTCGAAGTTGACGTCACTCAAGTCTTTGTTATTTTTATTTTATTTTTTTTTTTGTTGCAATCCGCGTTTATGAGTAATTCTCACTAAAATGTATTAACCAGACTATACACAATCATGGATGCACACAGTTTTGTGTGTTGGTCCGTTATACCTCCGGATGGCAATGTCAGGAGCTTCTTGGCCAAGCGCATACTATCTATAGGAAGTAGAAAGTTGACGTCACTCAGGTCTTTGTTATTGTTTTTTGCCGTCCGCGTTTATGAGTGATTCTCACTAAACTGTTTTAACCAGACTATCCTTTTCTCATTTCGGACCCTCTATTTGGAACGCCTTAACACAGAACATTCGTGAAAAAGAATCTTTGTCTATTTTTAAACGTTCGCTTAAAACATATATGTTTCTATTTTAGTAGATGGTATGAGTAGCAAGATAGGTTTGGTTTGTGTTGTGTGATGTTTGTGTGTATGTGTGTATGTGTGCTTGTATGTATGTGAATGATTATGTTTCAGCCAAAGTAATTTGTAATTTAAGCGTTTAGAGTCTGGTGTCTCGGAGTTATAGCGCTATATAAGTTTTCAGCATTATTTTTATTATTATAAACGTCAAGGTAACACATGTTGGACGTAACAGGACGCCTATTAGTAGATAATAATATAACGGACAGAGACAACGTTGTTAACGGTCAGGTACCAATTTTACACATTGAGTTTGGTAAGAGAATGTGAGTAAAGAGCTTTTTTTTTTCAAGTACTCAACTATGCGCAGCTCAAAGCGGGAGTCGAACCCAGGACCTCCCGATCCGAAGGCGAGTGTCATACCACTAGACCACACAGCTGTACAAAGAGTCGTGTTCATTCAACATTACACAAGTCACATTAGTAGTAGTATCGTTCGGCTACACTTCTATGTTCAAGGTATCAATCCAGGTTCGGAAGTCATCATCACATTTGTTGATGGTTTCAAATCCCCCTTCAAGTTTTGTCTCTGGGCAATCTAGTACGAGGTAGTTTGAATCTTGTGGTGCTTGGTTGCACTTTGGGCATGTTGGTGATTCTTGGAGCCCCCATTTGTGCATGTTGGCAGCTGTTCTTGTATGTTTTGACCGTAGTCTATTTGCAGCTACCCAGTATTTTCTTGGTTGATCCTGTAGACCTGGGAGACTTTTACAGGGATCTTCAATTAGTTCCCCTCCTGTTGGTTTATTTAGCAATGACTATCCCGCACAAATCTTTGGGCTTCTTTTTCGCTCACGAAGTGCCCAAATTCGCGACAAAATATGGGACGAAGCCGTTCCGTACATGTTATTTTAAAAATTAATTACGACGCTGTTTATCGATGAATATGACTGAAAGTTGGCACACAGTTAGAAAAAAGGTCATTTTAGATTATGTCAAGCGACAAAACTCGTACGATTACCAGAAGACCGTTAAAAATAGATTTTTACTCTTTGGAGTACAATATTTCTAAAACTACAAAGAGGAGAGATTTTGTCGCTCACAAGTTTATATATGCACATTTCTTCTATTTATATTTCAAATTTCATTGGATTATGATAAGTACTTTTCCCGTATTCTCACAAAACATCAACCCAATTTGCATTTCAATGAGTGAAAATATGGAGACGGCCATTTTGTTCCCTCATCGCACGACACGAAAATGACGTGAGCGAGACAAGGCTGCCAGATGGCTAGACTATAACCTGACCAAATTCGACTTCAAAAGTGGCTAAATAGAATATCAAATTAAATCACTATTAAGACTCGCCAACTTAAAATGAACTAAATTTTAACAAACAGAAAATTGAATAAACTAGGATAAATGTCACTGAGACAAAAATAGATGAATAAAATTTAATAAAAGAAACAAAATTATATATTTGGCCACACCGTGGCCATTGGGCAATCTTATTCGCGACGGATGATACAATTCCTCGCGTGCTTTTTTTCTAATTAAGGTATTGTTTCATTGTTATGTCATAATATGGATAGTAGATTAACTCTCTCTCTCTCTCTCTCTCTCTCTCTCTCTCTCTCTCTCTCTCTCTCTCTCTCTCTCTCTCAAATAAATACTAGAAATAACATAAGCCATGTTCTCACGGGATTGATCGATAATAATTTAGCAGGAATTTATCGTGTCATTTGTATGGGTTGTAGACACAAAATTACACTTCGGAAAAGTTCCAAATGATAATATTATGTATATTTTAAAACAAAATTATAGTTGACCCTAGCCATACAGCTCAAAAACTATACAAGTTAGAACTTTTCTGATGTCTTCATCATATTTTCCGATAATTTTGCCATAAAATTGCCAAGTTTTGATATCTTATTCCACGTATTAAGCGAGATACAGCCACAAACCAGAATAAAACGCAGAAAAGGTGTCCCGTATTTTCCGTATTTTTTTTCTCTTTGTGAGTCATCCAAATAAATGACACATTTGAAACTGCATAACTTTGTTATATATTAATGGATTTCCAAAATTCAAAAAGATTTTTACTCAGTGGAGATAGGGCTTTGATTTAAGAGTAGTATTTCCTACAAAAATAGAAAACAAAAATGTTCATAGTCATTGCTAGTTTATTCCTTTTCCATTCCTCGCACCAGGCTTCTTGTGTCAAATCACAATGAAACGGTGAGACACACACATACACGCACAGACACCCACACATACGTACAATCACACACACACATACACAAACACGCACACATACACAAACACAAATACAGACAGACACACACAGACACACATACACACAAACACACACACAAAAATACACAAACACACACACAAACACATAAACACACACACAAACACATAAACACACAAACACAAAGCAAAGTTCAGCCAACCGATAAAGAACAATAATTTGTTTAATTACTACTTCCGGTCCGAACATCAAGCCGTTTTGAGGGTGTGAAAAGACGGAGATAAGCTAAATTTATCTCATGAATATTTCATTTGGGCGATAAACAGCGTGAACGCAAGGCATCAGGGCACGGTTTTTACCCAGTTCACTCCCTTACTCTGGAAAAACTCAAATCAAAAAAATATGGCCAGAGAAATCGTCCTTGAAATATCGATCCATTTAAACGACCCTCGTCTTGACAAAAACGCTCAAACTTTGGACTTTTATGAAGACTTTACCAGTCTCGGGTTTGAGAGTTTGTGACAAGATGAAGGGTCATATAAATCGATCGATATTTGGAGGACGAGTTTTCTGGCCAAATTTTAAATAATATATGTTTTTTTTCTTCAGATTATGAATTTAACTGGTTAATATGGTTAATGGTTAAACCGGTTAATGGGATCACACTGTAATCTGGATAATTATTGCCGAATAAGAAGTAAGGAGTAAAAATCAAATTGTTCCCCTTTTTTTTCTTTTCTTTTTGTTTTCTTGTTTTTTTTTTTTTTTTTTGTTTTTGTTTTTTGTTTTTTTTTGTTTTTTTGTTTGTTTTCGTGTTTTTCTTGTTTTTGTTTTCGTATTTGTTTTTTTTTGTTGGTTTTCTTTTATTTATTTATTTATTTATTTATTTATTTATTTATTTATTTATTTATTTATTTATTTATTTATTTATTTATTTATTTATTTATTTATTTATACTTTTTTTACTGAAAGAAATATACAAGAAAACAGGAATCAAGTCAACAATAAATATCTCGCTCTCCCAGCACGGCACAATGAGACATCGTCGCCGAGGCATTCCTGGAAGGAATGATATAGATAACTCATCAAACAAGATGTCTGGTGTCAACAGGAATCTCCCATGTTGTCACAAGTGAACTATTTGAGTATTAATAATCTTTGCCCAAGGAAATGCCAGCAGCGGGGATCGAGCCCAGGACCTTCCTGGTCACAATGCAATGCCTTAACCACTCGACCACACCCCCCCCCCTCCTGAATCAACACAAAGGAAGAAAAACTAAGATCGATGGTCAGCGGTTCAAACCTCTGAAGTCCCGATTTTCACAATCGGCGGATCAAAACTCTGAAGTCTACATACGAACTTTACCCACTGTCACAGTAAAGGTTGTTCACAATTATCTTATTAAATTTTATTTTATTAAGAACTGAATTCATCTCACTCCAGTTATATTTCGGTAGGCTTAGATAAACTTTACCTTCTAATATTAGATCGTCTTTCCTTTTATAGCCTTCCCTCGAATTAATTTCTAATTAGTGAATACTTTTCGTTCTACATTCTGTCACGTAGCCACTTATTATAAAAGCTGATAGGTCTAACATTTGACACTCACTTTCTCTCCACAATCTATGCCGGACGGCCAGTCGCTCTATTCCTATATATATACTGGAAGATTTTTATCTTTTGGGACTTTGTAGATATTATATCTACACCATTAAGACGCCGGAGCTTTTAACTTTGATTGTATAATCTTCAAGGATCAAACCCAAGCCCGCTGTCAAAGGACTACACTATAACCTCTTACCAATTGCCTGGAAGTGGAATTTTACGAGTCCAATCTTGTTATCAGAGGAATAGATCATCCAAGCCCATCAACTGCCTGGAAACGTAAACTTATGAACCTGACATATTATCATAAGTTACGTAAAATATTCATATCTCTATTTGTAACTGCCACGATCACTGTTTATCTCTTTTAATTAAATTTCATCATTATTTTTATTTCATTGTAAACAAATCGTTAATTGTTTTTCATTTATAGTAACTAGTAAATTCTGGGGCCTCATTCTACATATATCTTTATGCATAGTCGAGTAGCTCTTTACTCACTTGAGACCACGACATTTTGGAGGGGACATATATAAAGAATTGAATTTATTTAGTTACTTATATCTATTTCATCTAACCTTAAAGTTTAAATTGTAAAACTCTTTATTGCCCCACTTGATCATATTTTAATTGAACTCCCTATTTACAGGATTAATTTTTTTTTCTTTTTCATTTCTTCATTTAAATGGAATAGCAATTTATCCATTCATTCTTTCATTCAAATTGAATAGCATTTTATTGATTCATTCCTTCATTCATTTATTCATTTATAAATTATTCATTCATTCATTGTTCTTTCATTTATTTATTCATTCATTCATTCATCCATTCATTCGTTTATTCACTCATTTATCCAATCATTCATACATTTATTCCTCCCTTCATTCTTTCATTCATACATTATCCATTCATTCATTCATCTATTCACTCAGTTTTTCATTCATTCATTCATTCCTTGTCCACTTTGTTATTATATCACTCATTTCATTTTGTTGTTTGCCTCATTCATGAATTGTTTTCAATATGTTTACATTCCATAACGATTCATTCACCTATCATCCAATCACTCAGTGTTGTGAACACATTTTGTAACTATTGTAAATCTTACGATATTTTATTGTTTTGTATTTCAGACATCACTGTTAAACACTCTTCAATGCCTAATTACAATTGTTGAACAACCATTGAACAAGAGAGAGGTCCCAGCCACGAACTGAGTTGGTAAATATATCCTTCATTATTCTCTTTTACATGAGTTGGGCATCACATAGTAACTATAGACATCGTGATTTGTTTTGCATAGTGATTTGTTTTAAATGCATTTTTGGCATATTACTGTTACCGAAAACCACTTATATATTATGTTCTGAAAAGTGAGTCTTTAAAAACTAAATAATAATAAAAGGAGTCTACTAGCCGTCGTGTTATATTTAGTGATAGATAACTTGGGATTATTTTGGCATCCTATTATTGTTATCACACTCTAGTATATTAGCGTCATTGCGAATAATTGTACACAAACTAACGACGAGTCACACACATTGGTGATACATTTTTCGTAGTAACATAGTTTAGAGTACACGCGATTGACACATTGTTATTGACACAAGTCATAATAACTCCGCATTGTATTGACACATTGCTTTATAAGATATAACGATAAAAGGCATCAAATTCAACATACATAATAAGTTGAAATAAGAGAGAGAGATTTCTAAAAATAGAACAGTTCATTCCAGTAAGTGTAAATAAATAAAACAGTCAGTAACAGTATCCTGTCAATATAATATATATAAAACATCGTAACTAATTTATTGCAAAAATGGAAGCATATAAAAGATACTTAAGTCTCGCAAAGGACTTAGAAATACCCAGGAAAGAATATTTTCATGGTGCGAAGAGAAAATAAAAGAAGAAAAAGAAGAAAGAATTCGTAGAGAAGAAAATGAAGAAAGAATTCGTAGAGAAGAAAAAGAACATGAAGAAAGAATACGTAGAGAAGAACGAGAAGAAAGAGTCCAAGAAAGGGAACTAAAAAGACAAATAGCTTTAGCAGAAGAAGAAACCAAAAGGACCCAAATGATGCTGGAAATTGAAAAAACAAAAACCGGTCATGAAAGAAAACATAATAATAGTGATGAATTTTTCGTGAAACTTCCACGCATGCCAACATACGATGAACGCTCAGACTGTCTAGAATCCTTCTTACACCGATTCGAAGTTCAGGCTAAAGGTTATCGTTGGCCAGAAAGCAAATGGGCCACAGCCTTGATTAACTGCTTATCTGGAGAACCGCTAAAAGTTTTCTATACCTTAACAACTGAAGATGCAGATGACTATGGAAAAATTAAAGACGCTCTACTAAAAACATTTAGATTAACGGAAGATGGTTACCAGGAAAGGTTTCACACTGCAAAACCGGAAAGTGGAGAAGACTTTAATAGATTCGTGAACCGAATTACTCAATTTCTAAATCGGTGGCTTGAGTTGGCAAACGTAAAACAAGACGACTTTACAGGCCTTTACTATCTCACGCTGAAGAATCGAATCTATCAAGCTTGCAACCCAGATTTAGTCGCATTCTTTAAAGAGAGAAAGCCAGAAAACTTGGACAAATTAAAAATCTACGCAGAAAACTTTAACAGCGCACATCCATGGACACCCCTTAGCAGAACATTGAAGGAACCATACTACGCTGCCGCTGCTCAGAGTCCAGGTACACCTAAAGTTCAGTACTCAAATAGAACGAGCCGATCAATCACTCGGAACACGCAAGTGAAACAAGATGATCATAGTAACAAACCATGGAACAAACAGTTCAATAGAGACCATAGCCGACCCTATCAAAACAAAACAAGAAATAGCACTGACAATAATACTGAGTATAAGAAAACCAACAAACCTATAATTAAATGTCAATATTGTGGAATGAAAGGCCACACAGCAGACAAATGTTACAAAATCGTGGGATATCCAAAAGAAACTGCAAATGCATCACTCCAAACAAGTGTAAACAATCAGACACGAGTAATGTCAGGAGAAAATATAAATGTGTATTGCGTGAAAGGTATGTCACTTTTAACACAAACTCACAAATCAGGATCGCTCTTTTTTTGTGAAGGCAAAGCTAATGGAACTGATTGCAAAATATTGAGAGACACAGGATGCAGTACAGTAGGAATAAAAGCATCTTTGATCAATGACGAAGACAAAACTGGAAAAACGGTACAATGCATCACATTCAGTGGCACAGTCGAAACCTTTGAAACAGCTAACGTGTACATAGAAACCCCATACTATACAGGAATAGTGGAATGCTGTATACTTCCCAACCCCGTCGCTGATGTTATTGTTGTCTTAAAGACAACCCAACAGATGTAAAAGAATGGTCATTAACCCAAGAAACAGCTTGTCTAGCAGAAACAAGAAAGATGACTAAGACAACAGAGAAGCCAATGACTATTTCTCTAGAACCACAACAATTTGACAGGAACAGGTTCATTGAAGAACAGAAAAAGGACCCGACTTTAACTTCATATTTCAATATCGCAAACAAAGGGACGAAATCAAAAGTTGAATACATCATTGAAAAAGATATTCTGTTCAGGTTACATAGGAAAAGAAACAAAATATCTAAACAACTGGTCACGCCGAGTATTTACAGAAACAAAATCCTTGGAATAGCGCACGATTCAATAACTTCTGGACATCTTGGGAGCTCTTCCACATTGAAGAGAATATCCGAGAATTTCACATGGCCTGGAATTACTAAAGACGTCCGAGAATATGTGAAATCGTGTGACACATGCCAAAGAAGAGTCGCAAAAGGCAGAATACCGAGATTGCCATTAGAGACAACCCCAGTTATTGAAAAAGTTTTTCAAAAAGTTGCAATTGACGTTATAGGCCCTTTAACAAAATCAGATAGAAACCATACACACATACTAACACTAGTCGATTACGCAACCAGGTGGCCAGAAGCGATAGCATTGAAATCAACTACATCGGATCACATAGCTGAAGCATTGATGACAATTTTTACTAGAATAGGCATACCAAATGAGATACTGTCGGACAATGGACCCCAATTTACATCACATATGATGCATGAAACCATGAAACTCATGGGAATCCAACACTCATTCACAACTCCCTACCACCCCCAAGCAAATGGTCTTTGTGAAAGATTTAATGGGACTCTAAAGAATATGTTAAGAAAAGTGTCAGCAGAAAAACCAGATGATTGGGACAGATACTTACCAACAATCCTATTTGCATATAGAGAAATACCCCAAGAATCTACAGGCTACTCCCCATTTGAGTTGATGTATGGACGATCACCTCGCGGCCCGATCAATATAGTAGCCGACATTTGTAAAGGGAATGAGGAGGACAATAACGAAATTATGTTTGCTTACGAATATGTAAGAAACATAAAAGACAGAATAGAGGACACATGTAAGCTAGCACAGGAATCCGTCACCAAAAAAGCAGAGAAATACAAGGAATACTCTGATCGCATAAGCAAATCAAGAAAATTTGAGATTGGTGACAAAGTACTAATACTCTTACCCGATGACTCGAGTAAACTTTTAGCTACATGGAAAGGACCATTCAAAATAACAGCAGTAAAATCTAATGTTAATTACGAGATTCAAATTAACAACACAACAAAGACATTCCATGCAAACATGCTAAAAAAATATTTCGATAGAGACAGATTATCACAACCAATATTTAACCATGTTGAAGCTGCAAATGTAGGATTAATCATCGAAACTCACAGCGATGATGTCGAACTACAACACACCCCACAACACGGTAACTCTAAAAATAGTACAATTAATGACGTCACAATCAATCCTCAACTAAACGAATGTCAGAAACGAGAAATCAGGTCATTATTAGAAAAGTACCAGTCAGTCTTTACAGACGCACCCGGACATACAACATTAGTGGAACACGACATAAAGTTAACCACATCTACCCCTATCAACGTGAAAAACTATCCTATTCCATTTCACGCACGAGAACAAGTTGAAAAGGAAGTTAAGGATATGCTAGATACAGGAATAGTTAGATATTCTTCAAGCCCATACTCATCACCAATAGTAGTAGTGAAAAAGAAAGACGGATCGATAAGGCTATGTATCGACTTTCGCAAATTAAATGAAGCAACAGTGTTTGATGCAGAACCAATACCAAATCAAGAGAATTTATTTGCTGCCTTATCTCAAGCAAAATACATGACAAAATGTGATCTTTCTAGAGGTTACTGGCAGATTCCACTGAAAGAATCATGTAAGAAATACACAGCATTTCAATCACCATTAGGATTGTTAGAATTTAACTATATGCCATTTGGATTATCGACAGCCGCATCGACATTCCAAAGAATGATGCGTATGTTATTAAAAGACATCCCGTCTACACTCTCATACTTCGACGACGCATGTATTTTCTCAAACTCATGGACTGATCACATGACAACCTTAGAATTAGTGCTTGAAGCATTAAAACGTAATTCTTTAACAACAAAACCGTCAAAAACAAGCATTGCATTTTACAAAATTGATTTTCTCGGTCATACCGTTGGTCATGGGACACAGACACCCGAGACAGAAAAACAAACAAAAATCGCACAATTGCAACCACCTAAGACAAAAAAAGAAGTACGCAAAGTACTTGGGCTCCTAAATTTTTACAGGAAATACATTTACAACTTCGCGCACATCGCGACACCGCTAACAAATCTGACAAAGAATGGGTCACCGAACAAAATTGTTTGGACAGAAGCGTGTCAGAATAGCTTTAACCAATTAAAGGCATTACTCTGTTCAGAACCAATTCTTAAATTACCCGACATATCAAAAGAATTTGTTGTAAGAACTGACGCGTCTGATAAGGGCATCGCAGGTGTACTATTACAGGAGCATGAGGGAACTCTAATGCCTTGCTTATATGCAAGCAGAAAATTATTGGACAGAGAATCACGATACTCTGTAATAGAGCGTGAAGGACTGGCCATCGTCTTTGCTTTAAAGACATTCAGCAGATATCTACTGCTAAAAGAGTTTGTGGTCGAAACGGACCATAAACCACTCACGTACATAAGAAATAACAAAATGAATAATAGTAGAGTACTAAGGTGGAGTCTATTTTTGCAAAATTACACTTTCAGTATCTCTCACATACCAGGCTGTGAAAATATTCACGCCGACCTACTTTCTCGATTAGTGTAAACACGTGAGAAGGGTATAACTTAACCTCCCATGCATACTGTTAGTTACCTCGCAAATTATGCCAAATCAGAACGCACAATTTCGATAATTTTATTTGTAACCATGATGACCCAACTTCATGTAACATTGAGTATTGTTTGGATATATATACCATACCCATTCATGATTTGGGAAATCTTCTCTTTATCTATTATTGTTATGAATTTTCACTCATTTATGATTAATAATTGAAATGTCAATATTCCATTTACATTTTCATTCATTTCATTCAGTAAATTACCTTCATATCATCGACTTAAATCATGCTTCATTGCCATCACTATTGTTTATCACAATGATTTGTAATCACATTGCCATCATGTTGTTCATCACAATGATTTGTAATCACAATCTTTCATTGTTATTGTCACCCATTCATATACCTACGTTAATATAAACATTTCCATGTCTAGTTAATAAATAATTTAATGGTAGCACAAATCATAACAATGGATTAATGCTAGAGTATCATGATAGTAAATTTACTTCCGTTTGTAAAATCTATCTTTCCCATAATGGTTAAAGAGTATATTTTAAACGTGGGTGGGGGTGTCACAGTAAAGGTTGTTCACAATTATCTTATTAAATTTTATTTTATTAAGAACTGAATTCATCTCACTCCAGTTATATTTCGGTAGGCTTAGATAAACTTTACCTTCTAATATTAGATCGTCTTTCCTTTTATAGCCTTCCCTCGAATTAATTTCTAATTAGTGAATACTTTTCGTTCTACATTCTGTCACGTAGCCACTTATTATAAAAGCTGATAGGTCTAACATTTGACACTCACTTTCTCTCCACAATCTATGCCGGACGGCCAGTCGCTCTATTCCTATATATATACTGGAAGATTTTTATCTTTTGGGACTTTGTAGATATTATATCTACACCATTAAGACGCCGGAGCTTTTAACTTTGATTGTATAATCTTCAAGGATCAAACCCAAGCCCGCTGTCAAAGGACTACACAATAACCTCTTACCAATTGCCTGGAAGTGGAATTTTACGAGTCCAATCTTGTTATCAGAGGAATAGATCATCCAAGCCCATCAACTGCCTGGAAACGTAAACTTATGAACCTGACATATTATCATAAGTTACGTAAAATATTCATATCTCTATTTGTAACTGCCACGATCACTGTTTATCTCTTTTAATTAAATTTCATCATTATTTTTATTTCATTGTAAACAAATCGTTAATTGTTTTTCATTTATAGTAACTAGTAAATTCTGGGGCCTCATTCTACATATATCTTTATGCATAGTCGAGTAGCTCTTTACTCACTTGAGACCATGACACCCACCATGTTTTGTTTAATTTTGGGCGAATCAGAATTCTGGTGTCATCAAAATGATGACGCCCAACATTCAATAAAACATGGTGCGCAAAGCTCCGATGTAGACTTCAGAGTTTTGGTCCGCCGATCGTGAAAATCGGGACTTCCGAGGTTTGAACCGACGACCATCGGTATGTGATCACAGTCTAAAACACGTACTGTATGGTAATGACTTATTTAGTAAAAAGGAAACCTTAGTCAAACACGTGAGATTGGGGTAAAGGTTTTTTTTTTTTTTGATTGGTTTAGTAGAATTGATAAATGGAACGGGGGAGAAAGAAAGAAAGAAAGAAAGAGAGAGAGAGAGAGAGAGAGAGAGAGAGAGAGAGAGAGAGAGAGAGAGAGAGAGAGAAA
>NC_088367.1:56043475-56050975 GCF_034508935.2 Berghia stephanieae | reverse complement strand
ATTCTATACGTTTCTCAACGGGAAGCCTGTGGAGTTCTCTTAGAAAACCCAATGCAGATTGATTTTTCCTCTTTCTATAAATATGTGAGAGATGGTGAAAGTGCATGATTCTGTATTTGTTATAATAAGTTTCTAACAAATTTGAACTTTCTTATAGCGCAAAATCCACTAAACGTGCTCAAATCTATTTATAAAGGGACCAACAGCAACAAGTAAATTTTTGACATGACGCCTGGTAGGCGGTATTACAACTGTTTTCCGACAGACACAACTCTGTTAACGGCTAGGTACTCATTTTATACCCGAGTATGGTGAGAGAATGTGAGTAAAGAGCCTTTTCCAAGGACTCAACTATGCGCCAACCAAGGCTCATCAAACCCGAGACCTTCCGATCCGAAAGCGAGTGTCATACCACAAGATCATATAGCCGCACAGATAGAATTGTGTAATTAAGACACTAGGGGGCAGGCATCGGTGTGAGATAAAGATCTGAACAAGTGTGTATGAACGGTGCCAGCCAAAGCAAGAAAGACAAATACAAGAAAGAAACCATCCCAAAAAATTATGGCACCTTTCATACACACTTGTTCAGTTCTTTATAGAATTTTCTATAATTATTTAGATGTCGGAGAAAGATTATAAAGATCTAATATTTAAATTTATCTACTTTTCCCTTGTTTCAATTACTTTTACTATTACCCCTACTAACTACTCACTGTACCTGCTACTTTAATTTCTATTTTGGGCTTCAGAGATCTTGTGTAAATCACTTTGAGCATATCAAATGGATATCGCGCTATATAAAGACTCGGTGTTTATGGGGGGGGGGGGTCCTTCACTGTACCTGCTACTTTAATTTCTATTTTGGGCTTCAGGGATCTTGTGTAAATCACTTTGAGCATATCAAATGGATATCGCGCTATATAAAGACTCGGTGTTTATGGGGGGGGGGGGGGGGGTCATCTTTCGTCGTACATATTAAGTGTTACCGTTGGCTATGTACCACCTGTAAAGCGCTTTGAGCACGTTTAGTGAATACTGCTCTACATAGAAGCTCAATTTTTAAAATTTTATTCACCTTTTAAAAATTAGAAAATGTTATCAAATATACGATTCTAGAAATTGTGAGCAGGATAAGTTTGGCATTCTTTCAGGCTATTTGGCATGTTTCTGTGACCTGTTGACAGTGTTTGCAAAATTAATCTGGCAGTCCAAGATATTTAAATTGCAGCAGATGGTCCATCCAGACATATTACCGGATATAGACGATGGGCCATATACGACGTGTACATATATGAAGGTCTGACATCCGAATCCACTTATGGGCCTAGTTTAACATTGTTGTAATGGACAATATTTTGCGTCATCTCTTTTTGTTTTGTTTTGAGATTTCCATTATAACAATGAGCCCATATTAGGGAGTGAGATTAGCGGAAGAGTAGCGTTCCTTGATTGGACGTCACCGGTGGAGAAGTTATTTGTAAACAAACCAACTACAAGTACAAGCCAAGCGCTCAAATACAACATTTATTATTCATATTTCTGTACAAAAATGCATAACGTTGATTATGATATGCATTTTTGTACAGAAATATGAATAATACATTTTGTATTTGGAGCGCTTGGCTTGTAGTTGGTTTGTTTACAAATAACTTCTCCACCGGTGACGTCCAATCAAGGGACGCTACTCTTCCGCTAATCTCATTCCCTATCAGGAGTTGGGTTATCAGACCTTCAAATAAGTGCACGTTGGCCATAGTATAGTATTGTTATATATTATATTATTCAACTTACCCTGATGGCGCTGTCTTTGCGTTTATTCCTGAACATGGCGAATTCTTGGCACAGCCTGACGACGGCGTCGACGATAACGACGATAACGATAACGACGATCAATCCACGATTGCTTTTGTGCTTGCTGTCGTCGTTGTTGATGATAATAATGATAATAATAATAATAAAGATGAGAGTGATGTTGTTTTTGTAGTTGTTGTTGATGTTGTTGTTGTTGTTGTTGTTGTTGTTGTTGTTGTTGTAGCTGTCTCTGGTAGGGTGGTGGTGGTGGTGGTCGTAACGCCGTTTCGATAGCGTTGCACTCCAGCAGCTGTTGTGATGACGGTGGTCGGGGATGGTGCTTCGTAGTCGTCGTCCTTCTCCAGTATGCACTATCCATAGGGAGAATGAATCCCTAGAACAAGAAAGGTAACTCCGAATGTCTCCCCTTCTCGATGTCGGCATCCCTTGTTGTCAAGCTCGAGTTACGTCCCTTCATGACAGGTGGCGTCCTTCTGGGGGGAATAATAATAATGATAATAATAATAATATTAATAATAATAATAATAATAATAATAATAATAATAATAATAACAATAACAATAACAATAACAATAATAATAATAATAATAATAATAATAATAATAATAATAATAATAATAATAATAATAACAATAATAATAACAATAACAATAACAAATAATAATAATAATAATAATAATAATAATAATAATAACAATAATAATAATAATAATAATAACAATAATATAATAATAATAATAATAATAATAATAATAATAATAATAATAATAATAATAATAATAATAATAATAATAATAATAATCGTGGAATGCCTAGGCGACGATATCTTATGATGTCATGGCGGAAGGGTATAATTTTTGATTTATTTTTTTTTACCCATGGGTAAGTTTACAATTTTCATAAAAAAAAGCACATGTTTACATTCATTTAGAAATGTCCAATTTCTGGACAGAAACAAAATCACGTGATCGATGTGTTGGTCGGTTGGAAGAAAACTTGATTATAGATCGACCCCGTTCTCTCCACGCAAAAATACTTATAGATGCTGTGCGTTTAGCCAATTTACTCACAACATCCGCGAGCAGGAGATAGATAGTTCGAAGATGACGTCACTCACGTCTTTGTTATTGTTTTTTGCCATCCGCGTTTATGAGTAATGGTCACTGAATATTTACCTGACTATAAACGTTCATGGATACACACAGTTTGTGTGTTGGTCCGTTATACTTCCGGATGGCAATTTTATGAGCTTCTTAGCCAAGCGCATACTATCTATAACGTACGAACACACAAAACTGTATTTGACATTGAACGGTTATAATCTGATTGATAGAATTTAGTCAGGAATTTTCATCAAATCGGCTGTCAAAAAAAAACAAAAAAAAACAAACAACAAAAACAATAACAAAGGGCTGTGTGACGTCAATTTCGTTCCTTCTATAGATTATATGAGCTTAGATAAGACACTCACAACATTATCATCCGAAAGTATTACGGACCAACACACAAAACTATGCGAAATTGTGAAGGTTTATAGTCTGGTTAATTCAGTTTAGTGAGAATATGCTTCAACAGTCGTAACGTCACTTCCTTCCTAATGACGCATGGTAACTTAGTAACTGGCTCAAACTATCGGAACAATGGCGGACGCCGTATGAAATATTTCTCCGACGAGCATAAAAGCGTATCCAGAGGAAAAAAAAACAAACATAAATCTGATCATGTTTTGACTTTTACACATTCTGATCACAAGAAATATGAAAAGTTATAGCCAGCATGAAGAATAAAAAGTACCGATTTTCTTTGTTTAGAACCACGATGGCCGGCGTTGCTGGGCCACGTGACATCAGACTATTGAATCCAATTACTCATAAACATAAATGGCAAAAAATAATAACAAAGACCCTAGTGACGTCAACTTCATTCTATCTATAGATCGGTAATTTTCTCTCCACCCAAAAATACTTATAACAGCTTCCTTTTTTCACTCTCGTATAAAACTGACCTTGACCTTGACCTAGATAACAAAAATGACAGGTAAATTATATAATAATCAAGGCTATCTGACTTCATAAAATAGAACATGAAATCGGATGAAATGACAATCTGGCAAACAGACACAAAAAATGACACAGATGAAATTAATCAGGAAATGTGACGGGCGTCTTTTCTTGATTGAAGAAATTGAATCGGTTGTCTATGTGTATGTGTGTGTGCGTGTGTGTGTGTTTGTGTGTGTGTGTGTGCTGTGCGTACGCATATATTGTATGTATGTGTGTGTGTGTGTGTGTGTGTGTGCTGTGCGTACGCATATATTGTATGTATGTGTGTGTGTGTGTTTGTGTGTGTGTGTGTGCTGTGTGTACGCATATATTGTAATGTATGTGTGTGTGTGTGCTGTGTGTACGCATATATTGTATGTATGTGTGTGTGTGCTGTGTGTACGCATATATTGTATGTATGTGTGTGTGTGTGTGCTGTGCGTACGCATATATTGTATGTATGTGTGTGTGTGTGTGCTGTGCGTACGCATATATTGTATGTATGTGTGTGTGTGTGTGCTGTGTGTACGCATATATTGTATGTATGTGTGTGTGTGTGTGTGTGTGTGTGCTGTGCGTACGCATATATTGTATGTATGTGTGTGTGTGTGCTGTGTGTACGCATAATTGTATTAGTGTGTGTGTGTAGTGTGTGGTGTGTAGTGTTGTTGTGTGTGTGTGTGTGCTGTGTGTACGCATATATTGTATGTATGTGTGTGTGTGTGTGCTGTGTGTACGCATATATTGTATGTATGTGTGTGTGTGTGCTGTGCGTACGCATATATTGTATGTATGTGTGTGTGTGTGCTGTGCGTACGCATATATTGTATGTATGTGTGTGTGTGATGTGCGTACGCATATATTGTATGTATGTGTGTGTGTGTGTGTGCTGTGCGTACGCATATATTGTATGTATGTGTGTGTGTGTGTGTGCTGTGCGTACGCATATATTGTATGTATGTGTGTGTGTGTGCTGTGCGTACGCATATATTGTATGTATGTGTGTGTGTGTGTGCTGTGTGTACGCATATATTGTATGTATGTGTGTGTGTGTGTGTGTGAGAGAGAGAGTGAGAGAGAGATAGATAGATAGATAGATAGATAGAGAGAGAGAGAGAGAGAGAGAGAGAGAGAGAGAGAGAGAGAGAGAGAGAAGAAATTAAATATAAGGATATTTGGGATAGATTCGTTTGATTGGTGGTTGTTGTTGTTTTTGAGCTGCTGGTTATATTGTGTGTTATGCGTTTAGGTAAATTACTCACAATACCCGCTAGCCGGACTTTACGTCTTTAAAAGGTTTATAGTCTGATTGATATAACATATGTTAAATCACTAACAGGCTGTCTAAAAATAATAACAAAAAACTGAGTGACGTCAACTTCGTTTCGTCCATAGCTATAGATGGAAAGAAGTTGACGTCACCCAGCTTTCTGTTTGTATTTGCTTTAGTTAGCCTGTGAATGATGTTGGTATGTTTACTCTGGCTGGTAAATGTTGTGAGTATTTTACATTAAAGCAATAGCATCAATAAGTTGATGTTGTTGGAAACAAAATAACACATCAACATGGCTATAACGAAACAACAACAATGACGATATAACCAAAAATATTCAGGAAATAGAGATTTAGCAAAGACATTCATTATACTGGAGCAAATTGTGAGCATAAGAACATACACAATGTGGAAAAAAGATCCGAAAGAACAAATATTATTATTATGGAATATTATCGTTGTTATGTATATTATTATTATTCATATATCTACGTGTTTGTTTACGTCTACCAGGCGCTGAGTTAGGTGGTTTGATGAACGGCATCGCTTTTGGCATAATGTTTGTTTACGTTTCATTATCGTTCGTGTATAGATAGTTTGGCTTTCACTTCATTCTTTTGACTGTATTGCATCATGGCCGACTCGGCTATGTGGTCTAGTGGTATGACACTCGCTTTCGGATCGATTGGGCCTGGGTTCGAGCCTCACGCTCGGCGCATAGTTGAGTCCTTGGAAAAGGCTCTTTACTCACATTCTCTCACCTTACTCATGTGTAAAATGAGTACCCGGCCGTTAACAGCGTTGTCTTTGTCCGAAAAATTGTAATATCGCCTAACAGGCGGCATGTCTCGTCCTACATGTTTAATGTTGCTGTAGACCAGGGACCCCTTGTAAAGCGCTTTGAGCACATTTAGTGGATATTGCGCTATATAAAGCTCAATTATTTTTTTTATTGCATCATGGCTTATTTATAGTATGATAAAGTGATGCTAAGCTGCTGGAAGCTGTGGACTGTAAATATAAACGTAATAAATAATAAGGAATATAACAGCTTAAAAAAACAACAACAACAAAAAAAAAACAACAACAACAACAAAAGAAACAACAACAACAACAACAAAAAAAAACAACAGAAAAGACCAAACAAAACAAAACAAACAAACAAAAAAAAAAACTAACTAAAAAAAAAAGTTCTGGGTTCGAGCCTTGCTTGGTGCACAGTGGAGCCTTTTGATAGAATTTATTGAGAACTAATCATAAAAATGGATCCTATCTTAAAAAATATAGCATTGTGAAGAACATTGTGCTTATTTGAGTAAATAAAAAAATTGATACGGTGCACAACTCTACTGAAAGATTTGAAAATTAGAAATGTATTTCAGTCGTCGCCATTTTGATTCTTTCTTTTTTACTATTACGGTTAGCTCGAGATCGGAGGATATTTCTTTTTCTATTAAGGTTAGTCATAAGTCTTAGTAAAGGTGCTAGGGTGTTTGTTTTTCCATAAGTTAAGTAAAGGAGAGACATTCCGAAAGCTCCTACATCCCCAGTATTCTTTAAATTTGTATTTTCACCGTTGATATTTTGTCAGGCATTTATTTATTCAATTTGTCATTATATCTAGAAGTATTTTAAAAACTCTAGAACAAACCTTGATAGATTTGTGAAAGTTTAAAATTTCTTAATTTGACCATTGTTTTTATTTTCAGCCGCCATTTTGATTTGTTAAATATTGAAAGGTAGTGCAAAGCAGTCCGAGAGTTGTTTTTTTTTCTATTAGGGTTAGCTCGAGAGGTTAGTCATAAGTCTTATTAAAGGTGCTAGGAAGTTTGTTTTGCCATAAGTTAAGTAATGGGGAGACATTCCGAAAGCTCCTACATCCCCAGTATTCTTTAAATTTGTATTTTCACCGTTGATCTTTTGTCAGGCGTTTATTTATTCAATTTGTCATGATTTTTTCTATTAGGGTTATCTCGAGATCGGGTTAGTCATAAGTATTATTAAAGTGCTAGGGTGTTTGTTTTTCCTATTAGGGTTAATTAAAGGTACTAGGTTTAATTTTTTCTTGGGGTTAGTTGAGGGAATATATTATTAAATATATTATTGGGCCACACAGAAAAATCAACCGAAGATATACCAAATTACACAGACAACGTTGTTTACCAATCTGCCCTCATTAAATGATGGTGAGTACAGTATCGAATGAAAATAGTTCTTTCCCCGCGAAATTGCGGGCTTTTTACTAGTTTCTAAAAACAATAACAATAAGCTGAGTGACGCCAATTTCGTTCCTTCTATAGAATATTATATGGATGGAACGAAAATGACGTCACTCAGCTCTTTGTTATTGTTTTTAGATTAGTTCTCATT
>NC_088367.1:56005975-56020975 GCF_034508935.2 Berghia stephanieae | reverse complement strand
AAATCACAGAGCCGTACATCAGACGAACACAATCAATGGACATTGAAAGAATTAATGTATTGATTGTTGTGTGATGTTCGGTTAGAAAGTAAATTAAAATGAATTTTAGTTGACGTCAGACAGAATCTTGTAAATAGAAGCGATGCATTGTTGCTATTTGTTAAACCAAAAAATGCTCACAAAAAACATCCGCCATCGGGATATATATATATATATATATATATATATATATATATATATATATATATATATATATGTATATATATATATATATATATATATATATATATATATATATATATATATATATATATAAACTTCTACAATATTGTTTCAAGTGTTAGCATCAATGTCGTAGAAGTTAAATAATCATAGTTATACTTGAATGGTTTATAAATATCTCCTTTTAACAAAAAGTTGAGCACTATTATTTCATGGTTTTTATTTTTATAATATATATATATATATATATATATATATATATATATATATATATATATATATATATATTATATATATATAACATACCAAGACACAAAACTACATTTCACTTTATACTTTGATTAAAAGAATTCTGGGATAATACCGTTATGAGACGATGGGTTACATGTCACAAATTATTACTACCTACTACCAATAAAATAAAAAATAAATAAATATAGATAATGGAAAATTCCCTTTATTCATCCCCATTGGGGAATTTTTTTTTCTCTATGGTCTCCAAGGGAAGACTGGATGGAATAATCCAGGCGTTAGCCGCAGTGCAGTGTCGCAATCTGAGCTAGAGTGAGACGACTTACTCAAGAAGGCCACACATCGCAGCGACGGGTGACCGAACTCGGTGCCATCCAGGTACGAAGCTAAGACCGTACCTCTGAGCCACGCTGCCACCCCCCCCCCCCCCCCGTTCAGCCGGAAATAAGAAACGACCAGAGAATCACCAATAATCCGAACAAGGGAAATGTCCCAGTACGACCTCATAGCACTGAGACTAGACAGGTTACGGTAAACGCGCACAAAAAAAAAACACACACACACAAAAAAAAAACCTCTCCCTTGCCAACCACATTCGACAGTCTCCATAATAACAATAATGCATAAACACGGACTATTTTACATTCATTTGATTAACTGGTAAAAGAAGTGCATTTTGTCATAGACACGACAGAATAAGATATTTACCGTAATATGGAGTGACTATGTGCACCCGGGGGATTTTAGGCGAGTCTCTTTAAAATAGTTTGGTTAATTTTATTTTTTCCCCTGCTATTTTACATGCATATCTATATTTTTGTGCTGTGGTGGGATAGCGCGGTACGTTCTGTGCTCCATACCCGGACGGTACCGAGTTCGATCACCCGACGCGCAATGTAGTCTTGAGCCCTAGCTCAATTTTCGGTGATGCACTGTGGCTGACGCCTGGTTTATTCCAGTCTTCCCTTGGAAGATTGGTTTTACACTTCCTATAAGCTTGGAACCAGTTTTTTTGACACAACACTTTTTGTAACCAGTCCTCCGGCAGAGTGGTTTTACACTTCCTATAAGCTTGGAACCAGTTTTTCACCTTATTATTAATAATTCATTTTTGCATCTTTCCTTTTATTTGTGATTTAACAAGTACATTGTACATAATATAACAATGCAGGAGAGGTTGAAAGGTGAAGTCAAGAAGCTTGGAACTAATTTTTGGACATCACACTTTTCCCCTGTTTCAATTTATTTATTTCTACCTCATTCCTTTTTATTTGTGATTTAACAAGTTTCGTTGTGTAACTACATATGCACGAAGGGTCAGAGAGCTGAAGTCAATAAGCTTGTAACCAGTCTTTGGACATCAAATCCCCCCCCCCCCCTCCCCTCTTTTGTTATTATTAATATATTTCTGCATCATTCATTTATTTTACTTATGATTTAGCAAACTTCATTGTGTAACTAACTATGGACGACAGGTCAGGAAGGTGAAGTTAGGGATATTTCTGATTACATGCACTGGTATGGAATTATGAATTTTAAGATGAACCCAGCGCGTCACAGTTACGCTTATATCATCATTTTCATGACATGTTTATTACAGAGGTCTGTCTCAACGAAAAGAGAAAAAAAATATATAATCTCTAAAAAAGAAAAGCAGAAGTCGATTTTAATCAGCTCATGCATGTTAAATAAAACATTTGAAAGAAAAAACAGTCCTGCAGAGCAATAGGATTCAATAGTCTGATGTTAGAATCAAGAAAAAATGAGACAAATGGGGATTGGTTTTAAATAGGAAACAGATGTGGATACCAAGAGTACAACATCAGTTTACTTAGTTTGAGATCACCTAAATGTCCCATCCAGACACAAGCACATGTCCCAACTAAGAGGAACATACTCAATTGTTTACAGATTATATATATGTAAAACTAAAAATAATACAGTGCATATCAGAGAAATGATTTACAAGAAAAAATTAATATCATCTCCCTAAACGCTAACTAAACATTTGACTGTTTCCCTCTCAGCAAAGTTATCTAGTCAGAGCCAGGACAAAACCAAGTAATCTCCTTCCAAGACAAAGACAGAAAGCATGTTGGAAAACAGACATAGGGGGATAGAAGACAAAGTAAGTACCTCAGTGACCACTACGGGAGGTCAGGAACCACACCCAAATACAGGGGGATAGAAGACACAGTTAGTACCTCCCTGCCCACTATGGGAGGTCAGAAACCCCACCCAGGATATAAGGGGATAGAAGACACAGTAAGTACCTCCCTGCCCACCACGGGAGGTCAGGAACCCCACCCAGAATTACAAATTGAAACGTCACACTCCCTGAACTTTTAAGTTGACCTAATGAGGAAGGTCACTCTAACATTTATGACCAGCTGATGATACAAATATTGTGTTAGGATGAACGCAAATTCTAGAAAATGAATTTTCCTTAAGAAGATTGCATCTATTCATTTATAAAATAAATAGGGTGAAGGATCAACATTGTTCCGTACAGCCAATGTTAAATTTTATTTTTATCATCGTGAACAGAATTACTGGAGAATCTAAAGACATTTATAAAATAAATAGGGTGAAGGATCAACATTGTTCCGTACAGCCAATGTTAAATTTTTATAATCGAGCTCAGAATTACTGGAGAATCTTCTTCTTCTTCTTCTAGGTTCCATGCCTGGTCCAGGCTTCGGATACTGCATGAATTATCTCTCTCCATTCCTCCCTGTTTCTTGCTTTTTCAAACAGCTCTTGGATTGTTAGGTTGGTGAAGCCCTTCAGTTGGTCTATGAGTGTTTTTCTTTGTCTCCCCCGGGCGCGTTTACCAGGTATTTTTCCACAACTTGCCAGGTATTCATTCTTATCTTTCCTTACTATGTGTCCGAAAAAGGATAGTTGTCGATCCACTATTAAGGGCATTAGTTTCCTTTGTTGGTATGTTTGTTTTAGCACTTCTTCGTTCGTTTTGTGTGCAGTATACGATATTCTCTGCATCCTTCTCAAGCACCACATTTCAAAAGCTTCAATGTTCTTTTGTGTTTCTGCATTTGTAGTCCAGCTTTCGCATCCGTATAACAAGATTGGCCACACGTAGCACTTCAAGACTCGGAATCTAATCCCGAACGACATCTGTTTGTTTTTCAAAAAGTTTCCCAGGTCCATGAAGGCCTGTTTGGCTTGAGTTATTCTTGCTCGTATGTCTCGGTTACATCTTCCATCTGTTGTCACTATTGAACCTAGGTATTTAAAACTTTCTACGTTGGTAAGTTGCTCGCCGTGAATCGTTATATTGCAGGTGTTGTTGTTTTCGGGGTTTTTCTGTATTACCATGCATTCCGTTTTGGTGATATTCACTTCCATTCCCTTGGCTTCACTATCTACTACCACTTTGTCAACAATCTTTTGAAGTTGTATTTCTGATGTTGCAATGAGTACCGTATCGTCTGCGTATCTTATATTATTTATGTTGTGACCTCCTACTTTTATTCCCTCCATATTATTTATGCCCCTCATGATTGTTTCTTGGTATAGATTAAACAGATCTGGTGAGGCAACACACCCTTGACGGACTCCTTTCTTAATAGGAATGGAATTTCCTGTAGAGTTTCCGATTTTGATAGATGCCTGCTGGGTGTAGTATAATGTTTGCATGAGTCTGAGGTCTTTCTCATCAGCGCCAATGGAGTGCAGTTGTTTTAGTATTTCTTCGTGGCGTACTCTATCAAAAGCTTTTTTGTAGTCGACAAAACAGAGGTATAGTGGGGTATGAACCTGTATAGCTCTTTCACTTAAAACACGGAGGAGGTATATTGCGTTCCTTGTCCCTCTGTCAGGTTGGAATCCATATTGTTCTTCTGCGATTTCGGGGTTAATCTTATTCCTTAGCCTGTTGATAATTATACGCAACAGTATTTTGTTGATGTGGCTTATTAAACTTATAGTTCTAAAATTTTCGCATCTGACTGCACCTGCTTTCTTTGGTATTGCTATGAAAATAGAGTTACAGAGATCTTCTGGAATTTTCCCAGTATTGTATATATTGTTGAATAATATGTGAAGTTCATCAATTGCTAGATCTCCTAGGCTTTTTAATACCTCTACAGATATTTAATCAGGGCCTGTTGCTTTACCATCCCTCATTCGTTCCATGGCATGTTCAATTTCACTTTTGGTGATGTTTGGTCCGCTTAATGGTTCTTTGAATTTCAGTGGTGGTTCATTTCTATTTGGATCATTGTACAGTTCGCCTATGTATTCTACCCATCGGCTTTCTATATGTTGTTCTTCAAATAGCAGTTCCCCTTGTTTGTTTTGGATACAACTTCCTGCTGCTTTGCTTTTCCTTTTCCCTGATAGTTCTTTTATTCTTTGGTGAGCTTGTTGGGGGTTGGGTTTGTATTCTCTTTCGATTTCGCAGCATTTCCAGTCTAGATAGTTCTCGTGTGCCTCGATGCATTTGGATTTAATGTGGTTGTTCAATGTTTGGTATTCTGCAGACCCTCTGTTGCATTTTCGTCTTTCTTCAAATAGGTTTAGAATTTCATTTGTCATCCATTCCTTTTTGCTGTTTATTTGAGCTATTGGTAAATGCTTTTCTGCAGTTGCTTTGACACACTTTTGGAATATATCAAATTGTTTTTCACATTTTTCGTTATCAGGTTCACTTTGGCTTTGTATCGTGAGTGCATTTTTAAATTCTTCTCTCATTTTTGTTTGTATGCCATTGTCTTTGCATAACCTGTAATCCCTCTTTATTCTACCAGCTGTTCTCTGAATAGCTTTAAACTTTATCCTGGAGAATCTAAAGACATTTAAAAATAAATAGGGTTAGAGATCAACATTGTTCCATACAGACAATGTTAAATCTTCATCATCGAGTACAGAATTACTGGAGAATCTAAAGATGATTAAACTCTTTTTTTTACAGATTGAGATACGAGTAACTCGCCAACCTTTCTAAATAAAAAAGAAGTAGTCCTTCAGAGCCATTAGGTCCATGGCGCCGGAGTTTATCACCGTTTCTATAGCGTGAAACGTACAATAGTAATTGCTTGCTATCAATCGGATAGGACGCTAGTCAATCGCAAAGTACTTTCCGCGAAATCTAACGGACTCAGCTATTCAGCTGGGTGAACCGGGGGGGGGGGGGGAGGGGGGGGGGTTCAGAAAAAAAAATATCGACTGGACCCATGATTGATCTTGGTCCCTGTGCGTGTAAAGCGAATGCTCTACCAACTGAGCTAACGCCCCCCCTCCCACCCCTTTCTTAAATTAAGGGTAATTCGAATACCCATTGCCTAAATATAAAGATACGTATCGATCTATGCTTATGCCAGCAATGCAGTCGTGTACAATGTACAATAGATGGCTACTAATAGATAGACTACTTATTTTATTTCTCCTCAAATATTGCAAGTTCTCCACAAGTATAGTTAACATATTATAATAAAATATTATTTCCTGTTTTACAATTAATTGACGCGTAATGATATCAAATTTACAATAATAATTTGTCACGTCAGATTATCAAACATAAAATTTCACTAAAATTAGCTTTTTAAAACATAAGTTTCATTTAAATATTTTTGAAAAGATCTTTTTCCAAAGATGACGACATAGGAATGGATTGAGGGTGGAACAAAAGATTTCTTACACTCTTGTGTTTTAGGAATTCGAACTTTGTTCCTAACACGTATTCGCAAGCTCGTGCAGCGGTTGGGAACACGTCTGGAATTCCAACAAGCAAGAGTGTAAGAATCGAATATTCTACATCTGCTTAACCTCAAAATCATCGGTTTGACGCTCCGGGTCACAATTAAAATCTACATCTTCTATTTCAAGTACCAGAATTCATTTCTCTTATCCTACGCTTCATTTCTATAGATAGAATGAAGATGACGTCACTCCGGTCTTTGTTATTGTTTTTTGCCATCCACGTTTATGAGTAATACTATAAAAGTTCATGGTTACACATAGTTTTGTATGTTGGTCCGTTATTCTTCCGGATGGCATTTTATGAACTTCTTAGCCAAGCGCATACCATCTATATTATAGTTATTTGTAATTGGATAAAAAATAGTCTTTGGAGCATTATGATCATTTTGTTTCTGACTTAAGTAGAGCTTGACACTTTGACCTCACCAATTATTTGTCTTAATTAGACATCATCAACACGTCTTGACGAACATAATCAATTTAGACATTCCAATAAACTTGTAATTTGTGAAGTATTTTCTTAGAGTACCTGTCATTAACCAATTATAAATTGGAAGAGAATATCAACTATTTTTATGTATTTTTTCAGAATTCATAGGCACGTTTTATTTCTCTTTATTATTAAAAAATATTTCTTAATACGTAGATTGGAAATGCAAGGAATACTCATAATTATAATCATTAAAGGTTTACATAGTCAACCAATCTCTAAATACCCAGAACGCGTAAGCCATCAATCATTAATATTCTACTTATTCTACTTACACTTATTTGTTTGTTGTTTTTTTTTTTTTTTTTTGTTTGTTTTTAAGGGTTTTACGGCGCTTGCAACACATTAAGGTAATATCAGCGCCAGTAAAAAAGGAAGAGAATGGGATAGTAAAAAGTTCTAGAATTACAATAAAACCACCCAAGAAAGGTAAGACAAGGGGAAATTGGTTCAAATAGGGAACAGATGTAGATTCCAAGAGCACACGCCCAAAGTACTTAGTTTTAGATCACCTAAAAGTCTCACCCAGACACAAGCACAGGTCCAAACTAAGAGGAATACACTCACATGTTTACCAATAATATAATATAGGATGTAAACTAAACAAAATATAATGCATAACAGAGAGATGGTTTACAAGGAAAAAATTATAATCTCTCAAAACAATAACTATACATTCGACTGTTTCCCTCCCAGCCAGGAACTCCAGCAAGGGTCAGAACAAAACTAAGTAATCTCATTCCAAGACAACGACAGGAAACAATTGGAAAACGGGTATGGGGGGATAGAAGACACAGCATGTACCTCCCTGCCCACTATGGGAGGTCAGGATCCCCACCCAGTACACTTATTTGACATAGACACTACAATAAGTGACTCATTGCGACTCGCTGAAGGCTCGGGTTTAGGACTTTTCGACAAGTTAAGGGGCATCTTACTTCACTGATATAATTTGAAGTAAAATAATAGAAGGAACGAAGTTGACGCCACTCGGCGTCTTTGTTATTGTATTTAGTCATCCATTTTAATGATTTGTTCTTACTAAATTATATCATTCAGACTATAAAAGGTCAAGGTTACATGTAGTTTCGTGTGTTGCTAAGTCACGTCCGGCTGCGGATGTTGTATTTTACCTAAATGCAACTCATCAAAAAGTCTGCCGTGTTTTAAAATAAATACAACAACATATTTTAGAATTTTAGCCAGAAAACTCATCCTTCAAACAATAAATATCGATCGATTAAAATAACCCTCATCTTGTCCAAACTCTAAAACTGTGACTTCCGTGAATACATCTTTGAAAATTCCCACGAAGTCCCGGGGTTGACAGTTTTTGACAAGACGACGGTCATTTTCATCGATCGATAATATTCGAAGTACGATTTTTTTTTCTGGCTTAATTTTTTTTTAATCAGTAGGGTTTTGTGTGTGTGTGTGTGTGTGCGTGTGTGTATGTGTGTGTGTGAGTTTGTGTGCGGCAAAAATTGAGGGTCATCAAACCTTAACTCACTCAATCCTAGAGAGTTTTGCTACTTTTCAAAATTGAAAAAAAAATGTATTAAATACGAGCACGTGCATAGAGAGTTGTATTCAATTACCATTAACATGTAAAAACAAAAAAAAAAAAACATTAGTTTTGATACAACGCCTATAGATAGTTCGAAGATGACGTCACTCAGGCCTTTGTTATTGTTTTTGCCATCCGCGTTTGTGAGTTGTTCTCACTAAACTGTATTAACCAGACTATAAAAGTTCATGGTTACACATAGTTTTTGTGTTGGTCCGTTATACTTCCGGATGGCAACGTTGTGAACTCCTTGGCCAAGCGCATTCTATCTATAATTTGTCTCAGAAAAAAATGTAATAAATATGTATCGGGTAAGGGTAACGCCGGGCAAACTACGGATATAGTCGGTGTTAGGGTTGAGTGAGTTAACCATTTCCTTAAAACTACAGGAAAATCGTCACATTTGTTACGATACAATGACCTTTTTTCTTAATCAGATTTGTTTTCCACATCAAAGAAATGTAAGAAAAATCTTTGTTTTATAAAGTTTGTTAAACTATCTACAGAAACAATGTGCACATCCAGTACGTAAGGTATTTATTTCTCATGAGTTTGAGTGTAAAAAGTCATTCTGTCTGTTGGTTAAATATAGCATTTATGGAAAAATCATGAAAATGGTCGGTGGAGAGAGAGAGAGAGAGAAGAGAGAGAGAGAGAGAGAGAAGGAGAGAGAGAGAGAGAGAGAGAGGAGAGAGAGAGAGAGAGAGAGAGAGAGAGAGAGAGTTAACGATAATTTGGGCAATCTATTTCTGGCGGATATTGTTAAAATGTGCTTCGTCATTACACGGTGAATAATTCAACAGTTGGAAAACAATGAAGTTTTTGGCTGCTACGACTAAACACGTCTGCCAAATCGTCACTTACAAAATGACGAAAGTTGCCAAGTTGCCAGTTAAGTGAAGCTTTTACCTGAATCCGAAAGCAATCAAGAGATTAAACCCTGAAGGCGCCACAACACAATCCCTCCGATCACAACATTATTGGTCTCGATAGCTCAGTTGCTAGAGCACTCGCTCCACAATACGCAAAGAGACCAAGATCGATCCCCTGTGCAGTCGAGATTGTCTTTACCCACTTCCCTCCCAAGTCCACCCAGCAGTGATTGGATAGCTGGTTCTGTCAGAGCTGGCGGAAAGTACTTTGCGATAGACTATGGTCTTATCAACAGGATAGCGAGCAATTGTTTTTTTTTCCATTTCACGCTACAGAAACCGGGATAAACTCCTGCTCTATGGGCCTCATAGCTCTGAAGAACTACATAATTACTTCTCCCGACCTTTGCCTTGTCACACTTTAGTCTCACTTACTAATTAGATGCTATAGATCGTTCGAAGATGACGTCACTCAGGTCTTTGTTATTGTTTATATGCCATCCGCTTTTATGAGTAATTCTCATTAAACTGTAGTAAACCAGACGATAAACGTTCATGTATACACACAGTTTTGTGTGTTGGTCCGTTATGCTTCCAGATGAAAATGTTGTGAGCTCCTTAGCCAAGCGCATACTGTCTATATAATTACCTTTCCAAATACTCGAGGTCATTGGTCACATTGCAAAGCGTACTCAAAATGACCCACATAGTGAAAAGTGTTCAGTTTGAGAAATATCCATCGTCACAATGGCTTCAACAGTCGTAACGTCACTTCCCTCGTAATGGCGCATGGTAACTTAGTAACTGGCTCTAAACTATCGGAACAATGGCGGACGCCCTTATGAAATTTAATACTTCTCCGACGAGCATAAAAGTGTATCCAAAGGAGAAAATTATTATAAAACCGATCATATTTTGACTTTTATACATTCTGATCACGTGACATGTGAAAAAGTTCTAGCCAGCATGAAGAATAAAAAGTACCGATTTTCTTTGTCTAGAACCAAGCTGCTCGATTCTGGGCAACAAAAAAAAAAAAAAAAAAAAAAACAATAACAAAGACCTGAGTGACGTCAACTACATTCTAACTATATCTAACAACATTGAATGTATAGAGTGTGGACACCATTCATGTTTATTTCCGAAACTTGGTCACGAAATGTTTCTAAATAAAGCAACTCCCCCCCCCCCTCCTTTCCCGCTCTACCAAAGACTTCTATAAGTAGACTCTGCACTCTGCCCATCCACACTTACAAACGTGGTCCATAACAGAGAGTAGAAAGATGAATGATGACAGATAGAATTACAGAGTCGGGGTGGATGAGGGGGAGGGGAGGGGGGGGGGGGGTTAAAGAGAGATCACGTAGGGCTTAAGGCCAAAAGCCTCTTAAAGGAGGGATCTATAAATGAAGACTGACCTACAGCCCTGAAAATCGTGACGACCTGAATGGCTTACTGATTACCATTAGCTTTCTGTGTAATAGATATGACGTCATCAAATTTTGGGCACTTCGTTGATCAGCGGTATACACAACATATCCTTTGATATGCTAATAGTGGGGGGTGGGGGGAGGGGGGATTAAATTACATTTTTTGTTGTTTGTGTGTTTATATGTGTATGTATGGGTGTGTGTGTTTTGGATTAAGAAAGGGGGGGGGGGGGGGGGGGGGGGTTGTTGAGGGGTAGTTTCGAGGGCTGAACTGGTAAAGTACTCAAATCAAAAGCAAGGGGAATGGTATCGATTCCGCATGTAGTCTTGATGGGTTTCTTTTTCGGTGTGTCTTTTTTACGAAACCCGCCGAAACCCTGCGAACCCGCCGAAACCCGCCGAAACCCGACGAAACCCGACGAATCCCGACAAAGTTATGGGAATTAGGTGGAAGCGGGGAGTGAACCTTGAACTCAGGGAAGTGTACACCATTGGGGAGTGAACCTGGGACTGGGTTTCGGCGGGTTTCGTAAAAAGAACCAGTGCTTTTTTACGTAACCCGCCGAAACAGTCCCATGTTTACCCCCCAACGGTGAACACTTCCCTAAGTCCCAGGCTCACTCCCCACTGCTTCCTAATTCCCATAACTTTGTCGAGTTTCATCGGGTTTCGTAAAAAAGAAACACCCTTACATCGACCCCCGTCCATCCAGCAGTAATCGAATTGAACAGGTGCTGGGCATGTTCTGTCATTCTCTCAAATAAAACACGTATTTAAAATAAATAAATTTTGACCAGAAAATCGTCTTTCAAATTGTGACCCTCCGTCTCAAAACGGTATTATGTCGGGATGATTCAGACCCCAAAAAGTGAATTTAGAGATAGAATGATGAGACGTTGGAGCTTAGAGGTTGTTGCAATGCAAGAAATAGTCTTTATACTACACTATAACGTACAGAAATTAAACCCAAGTTGGATATTTGTGACTATGAATTCAATTTCCCTTACCGAGTGGATCCCGACATAATACCGCTTTAATACGATGGGTCACAATTAATATCGATCGATCGATTCGTTTTCATTGACCGATATTTGAATTTGCAAAGGACGTGAATTCTAGCCAAAGTGTTGAATACATGTACTATCGCCTAATAGACGGCATGTCTCAATCTACATGTTTTAGTGTTGATGTTGACTAGGCAGGGACCCCTTATTGTAAAGCGCTGTGATCTCTAACTATAGATGTGCGCTATATAAGTGCGAATCAACTACCATCATTTTTATATCGTTGCTTTCGGGCCTAGAGACATAGCATCATAAATTGAGTTCAACAAGTTATGAAGAATTATAGATGCTATGCGTTTAGGTTAAATATTCACAACATCCGCCAGTCGGATATATAGCGTACCAACACTAAAAGCCGTGTGTAAATTTGAACGTTTATAGTCTGATTAATAATAGTAAGTGATAAATATTCACCAAAATGGCTGTCAAAAAAACAATTAAAAATAAAATAACAAAGAGCTGAGTGACGTCAGTTGGGTTCCATCCATAGAATGTTCCTTATATAAGACTAAGAGCGAATCAACAAACTATAATCATTATTAATTCGTTTCTTTAGAGCTTAGTGACATACAGTCTATCGTTTGAGGTCAACAAGGTGTGAAGAATTATCTGGAACGGATGGAAACAGGATGCTGTTTGTAATATTGTTGGTTTCGCTGTGCCAGTTGTACAGGGCACGCCTCATTTCCTCGCCAACTTTGTGTTTGTTTACATCCGCTTGTTAACATGGCAAGGGAGGTAACTTGTTTGTTGACATCCGCTTGTTAACATAACAAGGGAGGTAACTTGTTTGTTTACATCCGCTTGTTAACATAGCAAGGGAGGCAACTTGTTTGTTGACATCCGCTTGTTAACATAACAAGGGAGGTAACTTGTTTGTTGACATCCGCTTGTTAACATAACAAGGGAGGTAACTTGTTTGTTGACATCCGCTTGTTAACATAGCAAGGGAGGTAACTTGTTTGTTGACATCCGCATGTTAACATAGCAAGGGAGGTAACTTGTTTGTTGACATCCGCTTGTTAACATAGCAAGGGAGGTAACTTGTTTGTTGACATCCGCTTGTTAACATAGCAAGGGAGGTAACTTGTTTGTTGACATCCGCTTGTTAACATAGCAAGGGAGGTAACAAGCCAAGCAATGGAGATATGCATTAAATGGGCATTTAACATGTAGATCACAATAGAAAAAAGATTTTCTTTAAAAAAAAAAGAAATTGGCACTTAGTTTCTTGCTCTAGGAATAAATAGGATACTGACAGTGGGTCTCAAACTCGCGTCTTTCTGGTAAACTTATAATGCCTTATTGACACCCCCCCCCCCCTTATCCCCCTGGTGAACTGATTATATGATCGTGCACTTTTATTATCATCATCATCATCATCATCATCATCATCATCATCATCATCATCATCATTTTTATCATCTTTTTTATCACCATAATCATCATCGTCGTCATCGTCGTCATCATTATTATTATCATTTTTCTTTCGTTATTTAAACGGTATATTATCATTTCGAATCCAAGAAGGTATGATTAATGATGACGGATGAACACACCGTGAAATTTATGTTGTTTGTTTCGCTTTGCCAATTCGTACACGTCCCGCCTCATGTCCTTTTGTTAACATAACAAGGGAGGTGACACGCAAAGCAATTGAAGATAGAAAATACAAAAATAAAACGCCAAATGCCCCATGACCGAATTATGAAGGATGTTCAACCTGTAGCTGCCTTTATTTGTTTGGATTTGCCAGTATTAACAACAAGACTTGCCTCATTTCCCCTTTAGTTTTTGTTTACATCCGCTTGTTAACATGGCAAGGGAGGTAATAAGCCAAGCAATGACATCTCTCATGACCTTGACTCAGGGGATATTTCATTTTTTAAAAATAATAAAAATAGTAAAATTCCCTTTTTTCATCCCCAAGGTGAAATTTGACTTTGGGTCTATTCCAAGGGAAGACTTGAATATAACCCAGGCATCAGCCGCAAAGCAGCGTCGCAAACTGAGCTATGGCGAGGTGATTATTTGCTCAAGGCCACACAGCGCAGTTGTGACGGAGTTATGACGGTTGAAAGCAACGGGTCAATAAGTTTATTTGTTTCGTTTTGCCAGTATTAACAAGACTTGCCTCATTTCCCCTGTAGTTGTTTGTTTACTTCCGTTTGTTAACATGGCAAGGGAGGTAATAAGCCAAGCAATGACATCTCTCATGACCTTGACTCAGGGGATATTTCATTTTTAAAATAATTTTTTAAAATTATAAAATTTCCTTTATTCATCTCCGAGGTGAAATTTGACTTTAGGGTCTATTCCAAGTGAAGACTGGAATAACCCAGGCATCAGCCGCAAAACAGCGCCGCAAACTGAGCTATGGCGAGGTGCCACACAGTGCAGCGGATATTCGAACTTGGTACCTTTTGGGCAAAAGCCTAAGCAGAAACTGTACCGCCGAGTCACGCTGCCCCAAAACGGAATTATGACGAGTGAAAGCAACGGTTTACTTAGTTTATTTGTTTGGCTTTGCCAGTATTAACAAGACTTGCCTCATTTCCCCTGTAGTTTTTGTTTACATCCGCTTGTTAACATAGCAAGGGAGGTAACAAGCCAAGCAATGGCATCTCTCAGGGCGATAAATACGGAAAATTTTTGATTTTATATAATGTTTAAGATAATTTTTTTTCTATGACCAATTTCCTCTCTGGATTTTTTCAACCGCCGCTCGTTAACATAACACGATTGACATAATATTATTGTTACCATAACTTGTATTGTTGCCAATACGCGAAGCAGAAGGTCTTAACGACTATATCAGCAAGGATTTTATCTTCAAATTGCAAAAAATACGTTTTTTTTTTTTTTGCAAGAAAGTAATGACGAAAGGTGACCCAGTACAACGAACGCCATCCTTGAGGCTAATAGGGAATGAGATTAGCGGAAGAGTAGCGTCCCTTGATTGGACGTCACAGGTGGAGAAGTTATTTGTAAACAAACCAACTACAAGCCAAGCGCTCCAAATACAAAATTTATTATTCATATTTCTGTACAAAAATGCATATTATAATCAACGTAGATCTTTTCTTTAGTTTTCTCCATTATGAAATGTTAACATTTTATGATGTAGACTACAAATTAAAAATAAAAGATGTTGATAAACAATACAATACGATGAGACAACTCTTCCTAAACTTACTGAAATTCCCGCTAATGATTGGTACTAATAATGGCGATAGCGTCTGTCGGTTGTCCAGACGCGACTTCCAACAAAGGGGAACTACTCTTAAATCTGTTTTGAAATCTCATTCCCTATAGAATGAATGGAGATGACATCACTCAGCTGTGTTTGTTATTAGTTTTAGACTGCCAGCTGGGTGAT
>NC_088367.1:55988475-56000975 GCF_034508935.2 Berghia stephanieae | reverse complement strand
AATAATAATAATAATAATAATAATAATATAATAATAATAATAATAATAATAATAATATAATAATAATAATAATAATAATAAATAATAAAAAATAATAATAATAATAATAATAATAATAATAATAATAATAATAATAATAATAATAATAATAATAATAATAATAATAATAATAATAATAATAATAATAATAATAATAATAATAATATAATAATAAAAATTAATAATAATGATAATAATAATATTAATAATAATAGATAATAATAATAGTAATAATAATAATAATAATAATAATAATAATAATAATAATAATAATAATAATAATAATAATAATAATAATAATAATAATGATAATTGATAATGATATATGAATAATAATAATAATAATAATAATAATAATAATAATAATAATAATAATAATAATAATAATAATAATAATAATAACAACAACAATAACAACAACAACAATAACGACCCATAGCAGATATCAAGTCAATATCAATACATAATTAGCATTGCTCTTTGAGCTTCACGCGAGTTCCCTGGCCAAATCCAGTTTGCCAGATAGGACAATGATTGATCTACTCACGTGACATTCTGGACCCTCGGGATGGAGGAGAAAAAAAAACCCAAAACAAAACAAAAACAGGGTACAGGATTTGGTGTGAAAGTAAATTGACGTTTATTGTTCCTATGCGTATAGCCTAAATACTCACAACATGCGCCAGCAGAATATACCGTGCCAACGCACAAAACTATGCCGTAACCTAGAACTTTTCCAGTCTGAGTGATAGAATTTAGCACCAAAATGACTGCCTTAAAACAATAACAAAGAGATAAGTGACGTCAGTTTCGTTCTTCCTATTTTGGTACTACAGTAAAAAAGGGAACCGTGAGGCATTTCACGTGCATAGTTGAAATTCACCAACCAACGTGTCCGTTGTAATTTTGTTTTGTTTTGTTTTTAAGGGTTTTACAACACTTGCAACACATTTAGGTCATATCAGCGTCCGTAAAAAGGAAGAAAATTTGATAGTAAAAAAGTTCTAGAATTACAATTAATGCACCCAAGAAAAGGTAAGACAAAGGGGAACTGGTTCAAATAAGAAACATGTGGAGATTCCAAGAACACACTATCTGTGTACTCTGTGCAATTGACCAGTAGATTTTTGACCAATCAAAACATGGGATTTGTGACACACCACACCTTCACACATGCTCGGACAAACATAGTTGGTTTGTATAAACTTGAGCTTGAGCTTTTTCATAGCACAATATCCACTCAATGTGCTCAAGGCGCTTTAAAAGGGGTCTCTGACCAACAGAAACATGTAACATAAAGAACTAAGCATGGGAGATCTTCTCCACCATACTGAGGGTGCTCTGATAAATCAAGTAAAGGAACCAATCACTGACCTATCTGGCAAACCGGATTTGGCCAGGGAAATCGTGTGTGAAACCAAATAAGTAGAGCTAATCACAGAGTGGTCTTGGCTAGACATCATCTTGATATGGAATATTCTATATTCATTTTGTTGTCTTTTCTTTCTGCATTGGATTCAGTTTTGTTTTTGGTTGGTTAGAATTAGCTCTATGCACTTTAGGCAGCCATAAGGGAAATATAAAATAAGCTTGGACGAACTCATAATGACATTACTCAGTATCAACAATTGTCATGTATTGAGAATTTGATGTCAACAATTTTCTGACTCAAATCCCCAATAAACGTCAATTCATTTTTACACCAAATTCCATATCAATGCCATGATTTATTCCCCCCCCCCCCCCTTTTCCTCTTTTATATTAACAACAAAAAATACCCGTCAATTCAGAATCTGGAGGTAAGGTGGAACCTTTTCGGGCATATTCTACGTTGTAAACCTGAAATCCTCCCCCTCACCCCCCCCAAAAAAATAATAATAAATAAATAAATACATAAATAAACAAATAAATAAATAAAAATTAATGAAAAAGCAATGATCCACTATTTCTCTAACCAAAACCATCGACCGCGCTGACGACCAACAACAACAACAACTGATATAATATCACGTGAATAGATCAATCGTTGACCTATCTGGCAAAATCAGATTTGGGCAGGGAAGTCGTGTGAAACCCAATAAGTAGAGCTAATCACAGAGTGGTGTTGGTTAGACATCATCTTGATATGGAATATTCTATATTCATTTTGTTGTCTTTTTCTTTTTTCTTTCGGATTAAGTTTGTTCTGTTGTTTGTTTTTGGTTGGTTAGAATTTGCTGTATGCACTTGAGAGCAGCCATAAGGGAAATATAAAATACGCGAGGACGAACTCCTAATGACATTACACCGTATCAACAATTGCCATGCATAGCAAATTTGATATGAACCCCCCCCCCCCCCCCCCTCTTTTGTTTTTGGACTGAAGTAGGGGGTGTACCAAATAAACGTCAATTTATTTTCACACCAATCCCGTGGACTGTTTAGGCTTTTTGTCTCCTGCTCCACCGCCCGACTGAGGGTCTAACACAACATCACGTGACTGGATCAATCATTGTTCTTATCCTTCAGTTTGTTGCTGCTGTTGTTGTTATTGTTGTTGTTTTTTGTTGTTATTGTTGTTGTTTGTTGTTATTGTTGTTGTTGTTGTTGTTGTTGTTAGAATTTGCTTGTTGCACTTGAAAACAACCATACGGGAAATGAAACTACGCTAGGCACAAATTCAACATCAACAATAATTGTCATGCAAAGAGAATTTGACACAAACCACTTCGAGACTGAAGTACCAAATTAACGTCAATTTATTTTCAACTCAAATCCCATATTACGTTTTATAATTTTCCCCCCTCACCCTTTTATATAGATAGTTGACGTCTCTCAGGTCTTTGTTATTATTTTTTGCCATCCGCGTTTATGAGTGATTCTCACTCAACTGTATTATCATGACTATAAACGTTTAAGATGACACCTAGTTTTGTGTGTTGATCCGTTATACTTCTGGATGGCAATATTGTGAGCTTCTTAGCCAAGCGCATACTATCTATGATGAAACGAAAATGACGTCAATCCCTCTTTGTTATTGTTATTAGCCACCCATTTTTATGAGTAGTTCTCACTAAATTGTATTAATCAGACACCCCACCCCCACCCCCTCCCCCCGCGCTCCAAATAAAGCAATGACGCACTATTTCCCTGGCCAAAATAAACGAGCGAGAGGAGGGCCAGCAACAACAACAACAACATGACCCCTGACCCTCGATAAAGATTTGAAACAACTCGATGACTACCAAATTAATATCACGAATTAACCAGTGGACACACCCCCACACGTGCTCGGACAAATATAGTTGGTTATTTATAAACTATAATAAGTGAATGAATTCGACCTTTCTCTGATCGCTGTTATTGTTTCCACACCGCCAAATGGGTGACTAGTTATCACACGATTTTCTCGATCATATTATTATAAACGGTTAAGTTTATAGATCTGTGTTGGTTTTATTGATCAAGCTGTAAGACAGTGGGTATTTTACTTAGATACATACCATCGATAATTAAACATATATAGTTTGTTCTGATAACATCATGACGACTGTCCGAGGGGCGTGGTTATCTAAGTGTCTATAAAGTTATCAAACATCAAAGAAAAGCCGCGAGATAGAGAGAATATTCACCGCAAGCAAAAGGAGGAACGACCGAATCTTCAATACCGGATAACATAGAATGTGGAAAGCTTTAACCAAGGCTGTTCTGTGGGTGGGTCTGACATATCACTTGAATCGACGTGCAATTATTTGCAGGTCTGATAACCCAATTCCCTGTGGGCCCATTGTTGAAATGGAAATCTCCACACACAAAAAAATTTACGCAAAATATTGTCCATTACAATAATGTTAAACTACGTCCATGAGCGGGTTCGGATGTCAGACCTGCATATATGTATGTACACGTTGATTTAAATGGACCAATCATTGTCCTACTGGCAAAACCGGATTTGGCCAGGGAAGTCGTGTGAAACCAAATAAGTAGAGCTAATGACAGAGTGGTGTTGGCTAGACATCATCTTGATATGGAATATTCTATATTCATTTTATTGTCTTTTTCCTTCTATTTTATTTTCAGTTTTTGGCATTTGTAGAATTTGCTTTATGCACTTTAAAGCACCGATAAGGGAAATTACGTCCCGTCCAAAAGAGGGACCGAATTAATTTATCCAAGTAGTCGACTTCCATCTTGAATGCTTAACCCTGTCCCAAGTCCGAACCAACGTGGCAACGCAGTGTGTCTGTGTGTGTGTCTGTGTGTGTGTGTGTGTGTGTGTGTGTCCAATAATAAATAGGCGTCAATCATGTTTGGCTAGTCCGTTTAATTTCGTTTTCGTTCTATGGAGAGATGAATACAATGTTAATACCGACAAAAACTAAACTTTGCATTTCTGATCATTTCAACTTGCTAGTTTCCCTATAGATAGTTCGAAGATGACGTCACTCAGGTCTTTGTTATTGTTTTTTGCCATCCACGTTTATGAGTAATGCTCACTGAACTGAACTGTATTAACCCGACTATAAACGTTCATGGATACACACAGTTTTGTGTGTTGGTCCGCTATACTTCCAGATGGCAATGGTATGAGCCTCTTAGTCAAGCGCATACTATCTATATGCAACACGTATCATTCCAACATAACACCGTTGGGGGGCAACACGTCACATATCAAAGCGTTCCATGAAGTCACAAGAGTATTTTTTTTCTTTTTTTTTTTTTGTCCTATATTTTAATCTATTGTGTGTGTGTGTGTGTGTGTGTGTGTGTGTGTGTGTATTTTGGGGGAAGGGGTGAGGAGGGGGGGGGGGGCGGGGGTTGCATTCTGGTTAACCTATCTTTAGGGAGATGATACAAGGGGGAGTTTGAATTGGTGCGCTAATGTATTGATGATAATGGATGCAAGCTTGGGGACATAGACGACATGTTTTATATATATATATATATATATATATATATATATATTTATATACAAATATTGTTTATATATCAACATATGTTATATTACCAAGTAAAGAGAGGTAGAATTTACTCGAGATCTACAACCAACAATATATCAAATATTCTGATATATATTATTCAACAAAACACAGACAGAAAACAAATGAGATCGTGGAAGTCAATGACCCTTGGAATATCGATTATGATGAATCGATTCGTACTCGAATTTCCCCTGCTGGAAGATCGTGATGAGCTTGTTGGTGATTTCGAAACAGTGGGGTGGTGCAATGACAATTTCAATGGATTCTCTTATCCAGCTTTGAAAAGAACCAGAAGTACTCGAGCCATGTCCTTGACGGTTACCGTTGGATGGAGTCCCAATAGCCAAACGGTAGACAACTCGTCTCGTAGGGGGTGTGTCTTTTTTACGAAACCCGCCGAAACCCGACAAAGTTATGGGAAGTAGGTAGCAGTGGGGAGTGAACCTGGAACTCGTGGAAGTGTGCACCATTGGGGAGTGAACCTGCGACTGTGTTTCGTCGGGTTTCGTAAAAACGACACACCGTCTTGTAGGTACACGGACAGGTATCGATACCGGGTGATGTCGATATTTTTTATTATTCTAAAAGCCCCTCTTTCATTCCCCCCCCCCCCCATATACACACAACCTAGTTAGCGAGAGTTGGGCACTGTGTCTTATAGATCTGGCACAAAGTACTTTGCGATAGATTGGCGTCCTAACCAAAGGGTGACAAGATAATAATAATTGTTTTTGTCCTTATGATTCTCTTTGCGGTTTGTTCTCCAGTGAAATGACATACGTCTTCATATGGGTAGGTCCTTGATTCAAATTTCCGCTCAAAGCAGTGCAATGCTGAGTCCTTAGAAAAAGTATTTTGACTCAAATTCTCTCACTGGCCTCTGGTGTATATAGAATGGTTTTTGTCTTGTCACAGAGGTAGTAGAGTGCTTGATTCAATATTCTGTTACATATATATAGATTTATATATACTTATATTTTTTATTTACTTTTACATTAGCTCTAACCAACATTATCGGGCACTCTGGTACCTACAAGTACCCTTCAACACTCTTTATATATATATATATATATATATATATATATATATATATATATATTTATGAGTGTTGGTGGGTACTCGTAGGTAGGAAAGTGCTCGATAATGATGGTTAGAGCTAATATAGAATGCAAATTGTCTCTCACATTTTTTGTGGCCGAGACGATTCGTTTCTGTGTCTTACACGTCTTCAGTCGGCGAAATCCATAGTAATGTCCGTAGAAAAGTTCTTACTCCAAATTAAAATTGTTTCGTTGTGTAGTTTGGAGTAAGAACGTTTCTACGGACATTACTATGGATTTCGCCGACTGAAGACGTGTAAGACACAGAAACGAATCGTCTCGGCCACAAAAAATGTGGATGACAATTTGCATTATATATATATATATATATATATATATATATATATATATATTATATATATATATATATATATATATACTCGATTAAATATAGTCTTGTAATGAGAGTTACAAAATATAATGTATGTGTACTTTGTAGTCTTAACGAGCAGTGGCGACGCCAATGATAACCTTGTTAAGGATGTCGAACATTGTCAGAATGAAAATAATGAGATCATGGAAGTCAATGACCCTTAGGATATCGATTATGATGAATCGAATCGTACTCGAATCTTCCCGGAAAGATCGTGATGAGCTCGTTTGTGATTTCGATACAATGTGTAGTCAATGACCATTTCAATGGATAAGAATCAGGAAGTACTCAATCCAACCCTGCCTTGCCCTGTACCATGGGATAGCTACGTGATAGACAACTGCTAGTCTCGTACTCGTAAGTAACCGGACAGGTATCGATACTGGATGGAGTTGATATTTTTATCCTGCCGACCTTCGCGCCCATCCTTCCTCCATTAAAGATGCGATAAGGGATTGAGTGGGATACTTTCGTTATAAAAATAATTTTCCTAATCTCCCCCCCCGCCCCCCCCCCCCCACACACACACCCACTCCCGCTCCTCTCATTCTTTCACCCTTTTCTTTCTCTATGTCAATCCTCCCCCCCCCCCCCACCCCCACCTTCCACTCATTTTTTTTCACTCCACTCCATCCATTCAAGTGCAGGTACCTGCGTATTTAAGATCTGCCGGAATGTACTTTGCGATGACCGCCGCTCTATCCAAAGGGTAACATGCAATTAATTGCAACTGTCATTTAACACTACAGAAATCGGGATAAACTCCATCTTCATAGAGATTATTGCTTTGCTGAAGGACAATGGTGAATGCTTGGACACGCCTGAACCATCCAATCAGAATTATTTCCTGTCATTTAGCCCGTTCCCTCCCCTTGAATTTTATCTCGAATAAAAGTATGAATTTGACGTCACTCAGGTCTTTGTTATTGTTTTTTTGCCATCCGCGTTTATGAGGAATTCTCACTAAACTGTATTAACCAGACTATAAACGTTCAAGGTTACACATAGTTATGTGTGTCGTTCTGCTATATTTCCGGATGTCAATGTTGTGAGCTTCTTAGCCAAGCTCATACTATCTATAGATGCCGTGCAACTGGCTAAGAAACTCACAACATTGCCATCCGTAAATATAACAGACCAACACACAAAACGATGTGTAACCTTGAACGTTTATAGTCTGGATAAATAATACAGTTTAGTGAGAATTAATTGCACATAAACGTGCATGCTATTTGGCTAAAAAAAAAAAAAAAAAAAAAAAAAACAAAAAAAAAAACAATAACAAAGACCTGAATGACGTCAACTTCATTCTATCTATTCAACTAAAAGGCGTGACAAACATTCCTTATTCCCATAGCTACCTTTAGTACATGCCCGTCAGACACACGAGTCAGGCCCCCTGTTGGTTAGCTGGTATTTATCATTTTGACGTACTGATGAAAAAAAATTGCATCTTCACACCTATGACATTACACAATTCATGTTTTTGAATCGTCTGATTTCACGTCTGATTTCAACATGCAGATTGGATCTATACAAAGAAAATCAATCCTTTTTATTCTTTATGCTGGCTAGACTAGAACTTTTTCACATGTCATGTGATCAGAATGTATAAAAGTCAAAACATGATCAGATTTATAATGTTTTTCTCCTCTGGATACACTGTTATGCTCGTCGGAGAAGTATTTCATAAGGGCGTCCGCCATTGTTCAGATAGTTTAGAACTGTTTACTAAGTTACTATGCGTCAGTACGAGGGAAGTGTCGTCACGACTGTTGACGCCTATTGACGTCACTCAGCAATTTGTTATTGTTTTTAGCCAGCCATTTGTAGGAGTAGTTCTCACTAAATTATAGATAGAATGGAGTTGACGTTACTCAGGTTTTTGTTATTGTTTTTTTGCCATCCATGTTTATGAATAATCCTCACTAAACTGTATTTATTAATCAGACTATAAACGTTCAAGGTTACACGTAGTTTTGTGTGTTGGTGCATCATACCTCCGGATGGCAATGTTGTGAGATTTTTGGCCAAACGCATAATATCTGAATCAATCACGAATATAAACGGTAGACCATTTCCACACAGTTTTGTGTATTACTATGTTATATCCGACTGACAGAAATACTTTATTAAAAATGTTCGAGTTAAAAATAAAATCAATGATATGTTTATCAACCAGTTGTAATAAAAGATACCATGACTAGCGTCTGTGTCAAAATCGTACACAACACTGGATGTCGATGTCAATGACCCGAATTTATGGCAACTATTATAAAATTATCGTTTGGTTGGGATTGTTTACAGTCGAGCATAGAGATGATCTTTTCTTACTACTCTCTCTCTCTCTCTCTCTCTCTCTCTCTCTCTCTCTCTCTCTCTCTCTCTGGGTGTCACTCTCTCTCTGGGTGTCACTCTCTCTCTGTGGGTGTCACTCTCTCTCTCTCTCTCTCTCTCTGGGTGTCACTCTCTCTCTGGGTGTCACTCTCTCTCTGTGGGTGTCACTCTCTCTCTGTGGGTGTCACTCTCTCTCTCTCTCTCTCTCTCTCTGGGTGTCACTCTCTCTCTGGGTGTCACTCTCTCTCTGTGGGTGTCACTCTCTCTCTCTCTCTCTTTGGTTGTCTCTCTCTCTGAGTGTCTCTCTCTCTCTCTCTCTCTCTCTCTCTCTCTATCTATATCTATCTATCCATCGCTATCAATATATTTCTATCTATCTTTATATATCTCTATCTCTCTATCTCTTCATCACTCTATCTCTATCTCTCTCTGTCTCTCTCTCTCTCTTTCTCTCTCTCTATCTATCTATATCTATCTATCCATCGCTATCAATATATTTCTATCTATCTATCTATCTATCTTTATATATCTCTATCTCTCTATCTCTTCATCACTCTATCTCTCTCTCTCTCTCTCTCTCTCTCTCTCTCTCTCTCTCTCTCCAGAAAAAAAATGCCTCAACATACAATATGAAAGAGATTACCCATAATTCTGTGTTTTGTTTAACAACAATTTTGGCGAGAAAAACTATTGGGAATTTCCTTGAACTATTTTCGTCCTTAAAAAAAATGCAAAAATTAAACAAATTTTTTTTTTTTTCATAACATTGCCGTACTAAAGGGTTGTTTACACAGTCAGCAGAAGATGATGTACCACGTGATTACCTTGTTCGATTAGTCAAAAGTGGAATGTTTTTGTGAAATCTGATCAACGCAATCATCTCTAATTTATTTTGACTCTACGTAAGTGGGGGTTTCGTTTTCACTATAGATAGAACGAAATTGACGTCACTCAGCTCTTTGTTGTTGTTTTTAGACAGCCATTTTAATGATTAGTTCTCACCAAATTATATCAATCAAGACTATAAAAACGTTTAAAGTTTACACATAGTTTGTGTTTGTTGGTACATGTTATATCCGGCTGGCGGATGTTGTGAGTATTTTATCTAAACGCATATCATGAATAGATGGAACAGCGTTAAACTAAAGTACTCACATGTACTGCCCGTGTGAGCATTTTGCCCAAACGCATCAAAAATGTCTCACATGGGCAAAACACGTGAGTACTTTAACGCGTTCCATCTATTCATGCTATGTGTTTCGGTAAAATACTCACAACATCCATCAGCCGGATGTAGCATACCGACAAACAAGAGTATGTCGTCACTAGGTCGGGGAAAAGGCCAAATTAAATGATTATGACGTCACGTTTTTGCTCCATTCCATTCAGTTCAATATCCTTACGTTGTTTACAAAGCCTACGTACCTCGATCACGACTTCAAAGGGAATGAAGCGACCTCTAGCAACGAAACATGACCTGGTTTTTGATTGGCTGTGTTTGGAGCCATTAGTGTGTGTGTGTGTTACGTCATCATAAATTGTGTTTTGTCAGCGTGAATCGTTGGATTTGATTGGCTGTTGGCGAAACGAAACAGACAGAGGAAATCAACTCCAGATTATGTAAAAAGAAAAAATATTATTATAGAATATGTGACCCTTTGCCTCAAAACGGTATTAAGTCGGGTTGGTTAAGATGTTGGAAATTGAATTTATAGCCAGAAATATCAGACTTGTGTTGAGTTTGTATGTTTTATTGAGGAGAATGGATACCATATTCCAGGGTGCTAATGCCAACAATTTATATTTTGACCAGTTTTAACATTTAATTCGGATACATTAATCAAATTTAGTACTTGTGTAAAGTGTTGGGCATAATATCGTATCGACAAGTACGTTTATCGAGTTTCTTTTTTATCGATTTTCGATATATCGATATATAATTCCTTTGCATCGATAAATATCGATGTATCGATATTTCAAGTGATGAAATATCGTATCATATCGATATCAAATTTTAGTGATATCGCCCAACAGACTACTTGTGTACATCATTTAGTCTTGATACCACCCAAGTGATGATTGATGTCAACATCCCTGCCAATTACTCGATGGGGTTTTTCTTTAGGTTAGTTGTAAATTGAGATTTCGAGACTCGAGACTCCTGGATGTGTATATTATAATATTACTATGCGCTATGCCAAAAGAATTAAAATGTCGGATTATGCACAGACTTTGCGATTAAGTTTTTTGTGGTATCATGTTCTTGTGTTTTTCGCTTCATAATATTGTTATTTATTTTTGTAGTATTTGGTGATGTTTGTTTGTTTGTTTGTTTGTTTGTTTGTTTGGTTTATACTTATCTTTGCGTGCCAGTTGGGTTTTTGCCTTGTCTCTCGATTCGTTTTCCTTTTTTTTTGTTTGTTCGTTTTCTTTGTTGTTGTTGTTGTTGTTGTTGTTGTATTAGCGTGGAACCGGGGTGATAATGCCAGTTGCGTTGTCCTGAACCAGCCCCCAAATGTGTCTCTACTCTCAGATTGAAAATTATTAAACAACTATGTCAAAATGTATATCACTTGTTGATAGATTTCATCCTTCCCCACACGTTAGAAAAAGAAAATCCGACAGGTTGATTCATTGTCAAGATATAGATAGTATGCGCTTGGCGCAGAAACTCACAACATTGCCATCCGGAAGTATAACGCACCAACACACCAATCTATGTGTAACCCTGAACGTTTATAGTCTGGTTAATACAGTTAAGTGATAATTGCTCATAAACGTGGACGGCAAAAAAAAAACAACAAAAAAAAACAAAAAAAACAAAACAAAACAAAAAAAAACAAAAGAAAGACCCGAGTGACGTCAACTTCATTCTATCTATATTATAGAGATGATGACCATTAACCAGTTTTTAAATCATCTTCATATGACACATCCTGACATTGTAATAATTTGTCCAATGTTACAGTGTGGGGAAGGATGAAATCTATCAAATGATGTAGGATTTTACCATATTTGTTGAATGATAGGAGTCAACAGTCTGATGTCACGTCCGCACAGCAACCAGCAGCTTGGTTCTAAACAAAGAAAATTGGTATTTTTTAATCTTCGTGCTGGCTAGAACTTTTCTTATGTCATGTGATCAAAATGTATAAAAGTCAAAACATGATCATATTTATAATGTTTTTCTTTCCTCTGGATACGCTTTTATGCTCGTCGGAGAAATATTTCATAAGGGCGTCCGCCATTGTTCCGATTCTTTAGAACCAGTTACTAAGTTACTAGGCGTCATTACGAGGGAAGTGACGTCACGGCTGTTGAATCCTATTGTCAATCTGTGTGTGTGTGTGGGGGGGAGGGGGGAGGGGGGGGGGAGGGCACATTTGTGGGCAGGTCTTAGTCACCCTAACTGGTCTTGCCACCCCGTTCATCTGTTCTTTATATTCTTTTTTTTTTTAATTATGTTTAATTTTTAATTAGCTTTGCGTACTTTTGGTATGGCGTTCGACCTGAGACATGTAAGTCCGGGGTTCGAGTCCAACTAACTGTGGGCTTGACTTTACCACAGATCGATCATGTTTTGTTTTGTTTTGTTTTGTTTTTTTTTTTTGTTTTTTTTTTGGCATGTGAGGGGGTGGGGGTGCATGTGAAGCGAGTGCTCTACCTTTTGAGCTATAATGTGACAAACCA
>NC_088367.1:55983475-55985975 GCF_034508935.2 Berghia stephanieae | reverse complement strand
AGGGTAGCAAGTGTTTTGATATCGTGTGTTCCACGGTTTAGAAACCGGGATAAATACCATTTGGAGACGACTTTTAAAAAGGTAGGCCATGGCGGAGGAGTTTATCTCGGTTTTTATAGAGTTAAACGGACAATAACATTTGCTTGCTACCCTTTGGATAGGACGCTAGCCTATCGCAAAGTACTTTCCACCAGATCTATTAGATCCATCTACCCAATCACTGCTGGGTGAACAGCGGGTAGGGGGAGGGGGGGGGGGGCGGTTCAGAAAATATCTAGATTGCACCTTGGATAAATCTCGGTCCCCTTTGCTTGTGAAGCGATTGCTCTACCAACTGAGATACCGGGACCCCCATTTTCAGACGATAGTTTGCATATTCGAATATAACATGTAAGTAATAATATAACGGTAATCGTAATCGCGAAATTCTGATGTTGGGTCGCTTGAACTCGTTTCCAAAATTGGACACTTCTAAGGTGGCGCCGGGACCAGGAAGTCGTTCAAAACGCTAAACAAAAGCGCACACGAATCCGATAATATTATTTTCCAATAAATCATATTATGAGGAGAAATAAATAATAACGTGAAGTTGAATGTAAGCTTCAATTTAATTACAAAAACAGATCAAATGAACGTTTTGGGTTTCCCCTTTATCAACAAAACAGGATGATTGAAACACCACAGTTGAATGAAATGATATGGTAGTGGCCACTACCATATCATCTCATTCATCTGTGGTGTTTTGTTGATAAAGGGGAAACCCGAAACGTTAATTTGATCTGTTTTTGTAATTAAACTGAAGCTTACATTCAACTTCACGTTATTACTTATGTCTTCGAGCTTCGAGCAGCAACATTTACTCTATTATGAGGAGAAGGAAGACAAAACAAAACAATAAAACTCCGGAGTCATTGCTCAACAATTCTAAAAATAGAATCGATCGTATAAACAATAATATTATATGTGACACCTCGTCTCAAAACGGTATTTTGTCGGAATGGAGCAGATGCTAAAAAGTCAAATTATAGTTAAACTGGTCATAAATATGAAACGTTGGTATTTAGCACAGTAAAACGTGATATTCCTTCTCCTCTATAAAGCATATAAACTCAACTTAAGCATGATAGTTCTGGCTACAAATTCCATTTTCAGCATCTTTATCATCCCGACTTAATACCGTTTTGAGACGAGGGGTCACATATAAATATCTCTACACATAAAAATATGCTTATAACGAAAACAATAATATTTCATAGGCTACATTCAAGAGTAAATTGTTTATAACGATTTTCCGATCAATTTGTGAACACAAATCATCACGTTTGGTGCGAAATATGGATTTTGTGGGTTGATTCGAATCTTACGACACAAACAATCATGGCCTGTTTATGACGAATATCCGATGGGAAGTCACCGAACAGACGACATAGATCCAGCAATTAGACCTGTCTGCTGGCCGTTCTTCACATAGACTCTGGCATTTTAAAAAAAACAAAACAAACAACACATTTCCAAACGCTTTCAATTATTGTTATTGTTATTATTATTAACATTATTATCATCATCATCATCATCATCATCATCATCATCATCATCATCATCATCATCATTATTATTATTATTATTATTATTATTATTATTATTATTATTATCATTATTATTATCATTATTATTATTTTAACTGGCGTATTTCACAAAGACGCGAATTTAAACAAAAAAATTAGCCAGAAAACTCGTCCTTCAAATATTGACGATTTAAATGACCCTCAATTGTGGCAAAAATTCTCAAACCTGGGACCTCGCGAAGTTTTCATTTATTTCCCAGGTTTGAGAGTTTTTGTCAACACGAGGGTCATTTAAATCGATCGATATTTGAAGGACGAGTTTTCTGGCCAAATTCATTTTTTTTCTTTCTGGAGTACGGCAGTCACTGGCAATGAAAAAAAAAACTATTGAATAGAAAATATCTAATATTTCCAAAATTCGTTAAGTCGATTTTTTTTTACTTTTTGAGATTTTCTATCCATGAGATAAAATGAAACCTAAAATTTATTTTAAGCATCAAATGGCCACAAGAATCCCCCATGTTTTGTGCGAATTTTGAAGCTTAAATCGGATAAAATAAGAGACCGAATGAGAAATATTAAGGGGAAATAATCCTCAATATCTCAAAATGAGAAAAGCGGAGTTAGGAATTGATAAAAAAAAACAACTCTTATGTTTTCGTCTAAATAGCATTTTCATGCTCTCTGATAACATTGACATCATATTTGTATATTTTGATAAGAACACGTTCAATAATTCTATTTCCTTGTTCATCTTCCCTCTTCCCCCTCTCCCCCGCCCCCTTCTTTTCCTCCTCTTTATCCTCCTCCTCCTCCTCTTATTCTACTTCATCTTCTTCTTCTTCTTCTTCTTCTTCTTCTTCTTCTTCTTCTTCGTCGTCGTCGTCGTCTTTTTCTTTACAACCCCCCCCCCCACACACACTCTTCCTCGTGTG
>NC_088367.1:55960975-55978475 GCF_034508935.2 Berghia stephanieae | reverse complement strand
ACACATATATACACACACACACACAAGCAAACACACATGAACGAGTTTTTCAGCCATTATTGGCAACTGTAAAGATGAAGCATTAATTCTTTTTTTTTTTATAATTTACATTCTGAAAAGTCGGACACTGCCAATAATTCATTCTTTACACCCTACGACCGTTATCATTGGTACAAGAAATATTCTGTCGTTGTTTTTAAAAATACAGTATTTTATGCAATGTCAACCCAATAAAACATACTGTGTTCTTTAATATATCGGCAGTATTATAGATCTGGTCATGAGCCATGCGGCTTGTAGGCGTAACAAGAAACATGCAACAATGGAAATAAAAATATATAAATACAATTCCCTTTATTTATCCAATTGGGGAAATTTGTCTTTATGGTCTTTTCCAAGGGAAGACTGGAATAACCCAGCCGTCAGCCGCAATGAAGCGCCGCAAATTGAGCTAGGGTGAGGTGACTTGCTCAAGACTACACAGCCCAGCGGCGGGTGATCGAACTCGGTACCTTTCAGGTACGAAGCAAAGACCGAACCGCTGAGCTGTATAAATCTTACAAACACACAACCGTTTTAGTAGAGAGAATTTAGTGAGAAGAAAGCACGTTTGAATATAGAAAGCTGCAAAAACCGGTGCCAAATTTCAATTGTTTTAACATAAATATAAACATGATGAGCGAGAGGATGTTTACCGACTTGACACGACATGACATTTATATGCATCATCTGCTTTTAAAACCCTAATGTCACTTCAGAAGTTTCGCTGTCTCCGCTTAAACGTTTATACTCTATGATTTAGAAAATGAAGTGACGACAACTTATGGTCCAAAACAACAACAGACATCAGAAAGTTCTGCTTTGTGTTTAGGTATAATTCTTACAACATCCACCAGCCGATGAGCATGCACCATGTCCACCACACAAACCTATGTGTAGGTAACTTTAAACGTTAATAGTCTGATTTTGATAAATGTTGGTGAGAAGTAATCACCTAAAATCAATAGCAAAGAGCTGAGTGTGAGCACCACTGAAAGATGTCAGATTTTGGACACCACTTAGGTTACAATTGAGCTTTTATATAGCGCAATATCCACTCAAAGGTCAACGCGCTTTAAAAAGGGGTCCCTGATTAACGGCAACATTGAACATGTAGGACGAGACATGACGCCTGTTACGGGATAATGTATTTTATTTCTTACAGAGACGACGCTGTTAACGACCAGGTATTCTGAGAAAGTGAAAAAAGAGCCTTTTCCAAGGACTCAACTGTGCGCCACTCGGGAATCGAACCCAGGACATTTTGATCCTATGTACCAGTCAGCGGTGCAGTCTTTGCTTCGTACCAAGTTCGTTCACCTCGTCCTAGCTCAATTTGCGGCGCTGCACTGCGGCTGACGCCTGGGCGGGTGTCATAAAACGACTAGACCATAAAGCCGCACAGATTTCAGATTTTGGTCATCAATTTATCACTAGACATCACCGATTTCTGGGCCCCGTGCCGACATTAGATTAAGACAGTGTATCGTGAGTTGCTCGTCCGTGATCCACTCACAATGAAAGATGGGGCGGGCTTTGTCTGATGCACGTGATGAGGTAACGAGGGACGGGCACGATATCCCCGTATCTGGTGGTCTTTTTCATTGTAAGGGAACACAATGGTGTAGAGTACATGGGATTGGCTGGTGGTGGTGAGTGGTGGTGGGGAGGTGGTGGTGGGGGTGTTGAGGTGGTGTGTGGTGGTGATAATGGGTGTGGTGGTGGTGTGTTGATGAGATGATGAGAGAGGCGATGGTATGTGATGATTGATGATGATGATGGAGGTGATGATAGGATGGTGTGATGATGAGTGGATGATGTGGTGATGATGAGTGGATGATGATGATGATGATTGTGATGATGATGATGATGTGTGATGGTTTGATGATGATGATGAGATGAGATGAGATAGTGATGATGATGATGATGATGATGATGATGATTGATGATGTGATGATGATGATGATGTGAGTGATGATGATGATGATGATATGATGATGATGATGATGATGATGATGATGATGATGATGATGATGATGATATGATGATGATGATGTGATGATGATGATGATGATGATGATGAGTGATGATGATGATGATGAGATGATGATGAATGATGAAGATATGATGATGATGATGATGATGATATGAGATGATGATGATGATGATGTGATGGATGAGATGATGATGATGATGATGATGATGATGATGATGAATGATGATGATGATGATGATGATGATAATGATGTGATGATGATGATGATGATGATGATGAGATGATGATGATGATGATGATGATGATGATGGTGGTGATGACGACGACGACGATGACGATCATGATGATAATGATGTTCCATGTAATACAACGTGATGGTAGATAGGAAAATACTTTCCAACACATAGATTGATGCGTACTGAACTCTGAGAAAAAAAAAATCAAACAACGACATGGATCTAAACGTGCTCAAAGCGCTTTACAAGGAGTCCCTACAAACAGCAACACTTAACATGTAGGACGAGACATGGCGCCTGTTTGGCGAATTGTATTACTATTTTCTCCGAGAGAGAGAGACAACACTGTTAACGGAGAGTAACTCATTTTACACCTTGAGTTCAGTGAGAAAATGTGAGTAAAGAGCCTTTTTCAAGGACTCAACTAAATATGCGCCGCTCAGAGCGGGACTCGAACCCAGGATCTACGGATCCGAAGGCGATTGCCATACCGCTCGACCACAGATCAGCACATACTGATTTGAACCGGCGTGTTACAATATTATTATAATATGCCGTTTGGCATTGGGAAGGAAATTATTACCTTGGCATCTGGGCATTTATTTTTTTTTGCATCTGTCATTTTTTCTCGACGCGGCATCATCTTAATATTAATTGTTTTGTTAATAAACAAACACGAAGGCAAGCAAGGCGTAATTTTAGCTGGGAGATAAGAAAATAATATTAATATGTCGTCGTTGTTTATTTTGACATGATGTTCTCGCGATATATCTACATATAGAAAAAAGATAATGAGTCAAAGAGACGATTAATAAGAATGCGCTTTAGCTGTTGATGCTATGCGTTTAGGTAAAATACTTACAACCACTGCCAGCCACATTAAACGTACCAATTACACAAAAACTATGTATCACCTTGAATGTTTAATAGTCGGATTGATAGAAATTAGTGAGAACTAATCAGATTTCGGTCTGTATAAAAAAAAACAATAACAAAGAGCTGAGTGACGTCAATTTTGTTCCTTCTATAATAATGCGATTTAGTGATCGAGACATGAAACTTAGTCGCTCCTTCCATATGAGGGTGCTAAATGCCAAATCGGTAAACATGGTTTTTCTGTATTGATGGTATGTGTTTGAATATAATACGCACCTGAATAGGATGACAGATTGCGAGTAAAAAGCCTTTTTCAAGGACTCAACTATGCGCCGAGCGCCTGGCTCGAACCCAGGACCTTCCGATCCGAAAACGAGTGCCATACCACTAAACCACATAGCTGACATAAAGTGACTAAATATCAACTGGATTCAATAGTCTGATGTCACGTCGCCCAGCAACGGCGGCCATTGTGGTTCTAAACAAAGAAAATCGGTACTTTTTATTCTTCATGTTGGCTAGAACTTTTCATATGTCTTGTGGTCAGAATGTGTAAAAGTCGAAACATGACTCTGGATACACTTTTATGCTCGTCGGAGAAGTATTTCATACGGGCGTCCGCCATTGTTCCGATAGTTTAGAGCCAGTTACTAAGTTACCATGCGTCATTACGAGGGAAGTTACGTCACGACTGTTGAAGTGTATTACGATAGCCCGTTTAAATCAACGACTTTTGACAGTATGCGCTTGACTAAAAAGCTCACAACATTGCCATCCGGGAGTATAACCGACCAACACACAAAACTGTGTGTAACCTTGAACGTTTATTATCTGGTTAATACAGTTTATTGAGAATTACTCATACTATCCATGATGTAATCTGTTTTTGCTTATACCTCCCACTACCTACTTTTTTCTCTCTTCTATTCACACGGAACGGAAACAGTTTTCTTCACTCAATAATTCATCATACCCTTATTGCCGTACTCTGAGGAAGAAATCAACAAACCCATATTTAAAATTTGGCCAGAAAACTCGTCCTTCAAATATCGATCGATTTAAATGACTCTCATCTTGGCAAAAAACTCTCAAACCCGGGACTTCGGCCGATGTCCCAGGTTTGAGAGTTTTTTGCCAAGATGAGAGTCATTAAAATCGATCGATATTTGAAGGACGAGTTTTCTGGCCAAATTTGTAAAGATGGGTTTGTATTATTTTTTCCAGAGTACAGCATGCTAGAAGCATACCTCACCTTTTTACTCGTTACATCTGCACAAAGGTAACAGTCACACAAGATGCTCTACTACCTCCCCCCCCCCCCTCCTTCCCCACCTTGAGATCACCTGTTAAACCTCCTGCCCTACCCCTTGCTCCCTCCTCATTCTTCTCCCCTCCCCTCCCATTCCACCCCCCCCCCCCACGCCACCCCCGTCCCCGCCCCCACCTCCAACTCCCAAATCACCTTCACTCCATCGTATTATGACAAAAGGACGTACGTGCCGAGGGTTAGTTTTGCTATGGCTGGAATAGGATTCAACAGTCGTATCGTCACTTCCTTCCTAATGACCCAAGGTAACTTAGTAACACTGGCTCTAAACTATCGGAACAATGGCGGACGCCCGTATGAAATATTTCCCCGGCGATCATAAAAGGTATCCAGAGGGGGAAAAACACATAAATTTGATCATGTTTTGACTTTTACACATTCTGATCACAAGGTATATGAATAGGGAATGAAAAGTTCTAGCCAGCATGAAGAATAAAAACTAATGATTTTCTTTGTTTAGAACCAAGATGGCCGCCGTTGCCTGGCGGCGTGACATCAGACTACTGAATCTTATTGTGTTGGAAATTTTAAGGATCTGTGTTATGTTTCAATTTTTCAAATTCTGTATCCTGATACTTAAGTTGAGCTTTTATATAGATAGTTTGAAGATGACGTCACTCAGGCCTTTCTTATTGTTTTTTGCCATCCGCGTTTGTGAGTTGTTCTCACTAAACTGTATTAACCAGACTATAAACAATCATGGTTATACGGAATTTTGTGTGTTGGCCAGTTATACTTCCGGATGGCAATGTTGTGAACTTCTTAGCCAAGTGCATACTATCTATAGAGCAATATCCCCTAAATGTGCTCAAAGCGCTCCGCAAGGGGTCCACGGCCAACAGCAACATTTAACATGAACGACGGGACATGACGCGATCCTACAATTTTTTTCGGACATAGACAACGCTGTTAACGGCCAGGTACTCATTTTACACCCAAGTACGGTGAGAGAATGCCAGTAAAGCGCCTAATCCAAGGACTCAACTATGCACCGAGTGAGGCTCGAACCCAGGACCTTCCGATCCGAAAGCGAGTGTCATACCACTAGACTAAATAGCCTCACAAACTCATAGTGTTATATTGCACATTGCCATATTATGAACCAGATAGAATTGTGCGCCTTGAAACAGGGATCTCGTTGAATATGAATGAATGATGAATGAATGAATGAATGAATGATAATGAATGAATGAATGATTGAATGAATGAATGGGAATGAATGGAATGATTGATATTGAATTGCATATTGTATGAGTGCTTGATCTAGATGCATCATGTTGTATGCTGAATGGAGCGATCTATTTGTTCGTAATGTTGTTGTTGCGTCATTCTATTTCGGGAGATGTTACTCAGAATCTAGGATGTTTTTTGACCATTTTACAACATGCTCTAGGATCAACAAGAGCATAATGAAAAAACCGTTCTAAAGGCCAGCTTGAAGGATAAAAAGTAATGATTTTCTTTGTTTAGAACCAAGATGGCCGCCATTGCCGGGCGGCGTGACGTCAGACTACTGAATCCAATTGTCGCGTTGGATATTTCTCGATTTGTGAACACTTTTCACTATGTGGGTCATTTTGAGCACACTTTGCAATGTGACCCATGACCTCGAGCACATGGAAATGTAATATAGATAGTATGCGCTTGGCTAAGAAGCTCATAACATTGCCGCCCGGAAGTATAACGGACCAAAACACAAAACTATGTGTATCCATGAACGTTTATAGTCTGGTTGATACAGTTTAGTGAGAATTACTCATAAACGTGGATGTCAAAATACAATAACAAAGGCTTGAGTGACGTCATCTTCGTTCTATCTATAGATAGTTCGAAGATGACGTCACTCAGGTCTTTGTTATTATTTTTTGCCATCGGCGTTTATTAGTAATGCTCACTGAACTGTATTAACCAGACTATAAACGTTCATGGATACACATAGTTTTGTGTGTTGGTCCGTTATACTTCCGGGTGGCAATGTTATGAGCTTCTTAGCCAAGCGCAGACTTTCAAGAGATCGTGCCCATTGGATGTTTACTTTGTGTTGTTGAAATCAGCTCATTTAATGTTTTTTTTTTTTTGTTTACCTTGTCGTATACGTCCTTTTATCAAATGACGGCAGACTCACTCACTCACTCACTCTTAACGCCTCCCAATAATTTACACCTTGGCATCACAAACTGCCAGTTGAAGGTAAACCAAACGTCCTCCGGGGGGGGGGGGGGGGGGGGGGGGGGGGGGGCTGGTTAAAGAGCACTCGTTGACATGCATCACTCACTTCAAATTTACAATTGTCTTGTCTTTTCTCTATAAATCCTCTTTTTTTTTTTGGTGGGGGGGGGGGGGGGGGGGGGGGTGGGTGTTAGTTTAGATAAGAACGAAATGGAAACAACAAGATACAAAGTAAGACCAAACCAGTAAGTTCAATCGGAGAAATGGAAAGTTTGAATTGCATGTAAGTAGATTTCAGTTTTTTAAAAATCCCGTTCTTTGGCACACCTAAAGAACACTTAAATGTTGTGACGTCACTGAAACCTGCTGTTATTATTACGTCATAGATCGCATTTGTTTATTGTTTAAAATATGACGTCATAAGATCTCCTCCTCCTCCTCCTCCTCCTCCTACTACTACTACTACTACTACTACTACTACTACTACTACTACTACTACTCTACTTAATTCTACTACTACTCTACCCTCCTCTACTACTCCTACTCTTACCCTCTTTTACTACTTCTCTACTCTGTCTACTTCTTCCTCTCCTTTTCCTCCTTCCTCCTTCTTACTTCTTCTTTCTTTCTTCTTCTTCTTCTTCTCTTCTTCTTCTTCTTCTTTCTTCTTCTTCTTCTTCTCTTCTTCTTCTTCTCTTCTTCTTCTTTCTTCTTCTCTTCTTCTTCTTCTTCTTCTTCTTCTTCTCTTCTTCTTCTTCTTCTTCTCTTCTTCTTCTTCTTCTTCTTCTTCTTCTTCTTCTTCTTCTTCTCTTCTTCTTCTTCTTCTTCTTCTTCTTCTTCTCCTTCTTCTTCTTCTCTTCTTCTTCTTCTTCTTCTTCTTCTTCTTCTTCTTCTTCCTTCTTCTTTCTTCTTCTTCTTCTTCTTCTTCTTCCTTCTTCTTTTCTTCTTCTTCTTCTTCTTCTTCTTCTTCTTTCTTCTTTCTTCTTCTTCTTTCTTCTTCTTCTTCTTCTTCTTTCTTCTTCTCTTCTCTTCTTCTTCTTCTTCTTCTTCTTCTTCTTCTTCTTCTTCTTCTTCTTCTTTCTTCTTCTTCTTCTTCTTCTTCTTCTTCTTCTTCTTCTTCTTCTCTTCTTCTTCTTCTTCTTCTTCTTCTTCTTCTTCTTCTTCTTCTCTCTTCTTCTTCTTCTTCTTCTTCTTCTTCTTCTTCTTCTTTCTTCTCTCTTCTTCCCTTCTCTTCTTCTTCTTCTCTTCTTCTTCTTCTTCTTCTTCTTCTTCTTTCTTCTTCTTCTTCTCTTCTTCTTTTTTTCTTCTTCTTCTTCTTCTTTCTTCTTCTTCCTTCTTCTTCTCTCTTCTTCTTCTTTTCTTTCTTTCTTCTTCTCTTCTTCTTCTCTCTTTCTTCTTCTTCTTCTTCTTCTCTCTTCTTCTTCTTCTTTCTTTTTCTCTTCTTTCTTCTTCTCTTCTCTTCTTTCTTTCTTCTTTCTTCTTCTTCTTTTATTTATTATTATTATATTATTATTATTATTATATTATAAATATTATGATTATTATTATTATTGTTGTTCATATAAACAGACCCAGACTAATTATTAGTTGTTAAATATATATTCAATAGAAAAACAAAATGAATTTATGCCACATTCCCGACTGTCTGTGGTCAACGTGTACTTATTTGCAGGTGTGTCAAACCCAAATTATTTTGGGCCTATGTTTTGTTTTTAAGGGTTTTACGGAGCTTGCAACACATTTAGGTTATATCAGCGCCAGTAAAAAGGAAGAAAATGGGATAGTAAAAAGTTATAGAATTACAATAAAAGCACCCAAGAAAAAGTAAGACATAGGGGAACTGGGAACAAATAGGGATCAGATGTAGATTCTAAGAGCAGACCACCAATGCACTTAGTTTGAGATCACCTAAAAGTCTCATCCAGACACAAGCACATGTCCCATCTAAGAGGAATACACTCAAATGTTTACCAATCATTTAATATAATATGTAAACTCAACATAATACAATGCATAACAGAGAGATGATTTACAAGGAAAAAAATATCATCTCCCAAAACTATAACTATACATTCGACTGTTTCCCTCCCAGCCAAGGAGCTCCGGCAAGGACAAAACTAAATAATCTCATTCCAAGACAATGACAGGAAACAATTGGGAAACGGGTATGGGGGATAGAAGACACAGTATGTACCTCCATGCCCACTATGGGAGGTCAGGATCCCCACCCAGATTTTGGGCCTATTGTTTATTTTGTAATGGGAAGAATTACTGTGAAACCAACAGAAACTATAGTCAATTTCAACAATTTATATATATATAAACATTTGAAGGATAATTAAGATAGTTTGACTTCTACAACGCTGTTATCGAGCGTTGCTCTCATCAGGAAGTGGAAGTGAAAGTAGATTGTTGTATTTTCGTATTTTTATAGATTCGTGTTTATGGGAGTTCGTAATTACATAAAAGGTGTTTGTTTCTATGTCTGCATGAGGAAGTTAGTTCGTTTCTTCTGTTGAGTGTTGCTATGTTCGGTTTAGTGATGATGAAGAATGTTTCTTCCAAGCAGAGGTTGCAAATCTTAGAAGAGGAGGAGTACGACTATGCTCTGGAGATGATTTTCCATGTGATGCTGTGTTGTATGTTTTTTTTTTTTCTTTGAGGTTCCAAATGTGTTAAATATATATAACATGTGTAATTGATCTTATATTTTCAGAGTGATGACATCTTATTTTCTAGTCTAAATAAATTCTGGTCGTCAATAAAGATCATCCATCCTCCCTCTTTTACGTCCTGTCATCCCAAGAATCTGCCTTTACACATCAATCCTCCCACTAAAACGTTGTGCCATCCTATCATTGAATGTGTAACCTATTCATTTTTAGACATCCGATAGACTGGTTACATACACACTTCCATGGATTTTGGAACTGGAAAAGTAGAAAGTGTGACGTCACAACTTTTGCTCCCTATTTATTGTTGTAACCCATCTTGTAGTGCTCACCTGTACTATTTGAATTGGTGAAACAGTGCATCACATTGTGACATATGCTTCGCTCCGATATAACACTCGTTTCACTCGAAAAGTAATGAATAAAGCAGTTTTTTGTTGTTTTTTTTTAAAAGAGAAAAATACCAAACACGGACCGTTTCGGGATCTAAACCCTTCTTCAGTTGACAACTCCCCCCCCCCCCATAAAAAAAAATAAGAAAACAAAAAAAAAACATTTATACATTGCTGTCGTAATATTTTCATTTTATTTTGTTGTTGTAGGCTGAAGAAGGGTTTTGAGCCCGAAACAATCCGCGTTTGGCATTTTTGTTCTTTCTTGAAGCTGTTTATAATATTCTGGTTTGTTTATTACTTTTGACGAGATGGGTGACCTATCCTGAATCAAACCGTTTACTATCAAAATTCTCCATCGTGAGTCCCTACTTACTCATGTAGCATGCAAGATGGGTCACTTATCCTGAATCAAAAACCGTTTACTATCTACATTCCCCATCGTGAGTACCTCTACTCCTGGTAGCATGCGATAAATTCACGTGAGTTCTCGTCATGCCCTACGAGACAAATAAATAATTATTTTAAAAATTGCTGAGATTGCGCAATGCCTACCTGATGTCTAGTATTGTGAAATATAGATTTCTTATAGTCTTTATCTACCTGTCTGTCTGTCTGTCTATCTCTATTCACCATCTCTCTCTCTCTCTCTCTCTCTCTCTCTCTCTCTCTGTCACTTTCTTTATTTCTTTCTTTATCTCTCCCACTATCTCTCTCTCTTTCTTTCTCTCTCTCTTCCACTCTCTCTCTCTCTCTCTCACTCTCTCTCTCTATCTATCTTTCTTTCTTTCTCTCTTCTCTCTCCTACTGTCTCTCTAACTTTTTCTCTTTCTTTCTCCCTCTCTCTCTCTCCCTCTCTCTCTCTCTCTCTCTCTCTCTCTCTCTCTTTCCTCTCGCTCTTTCTAACTTTCTGATGTTTAACTGATGTCTATTATTGTTATAAAGTATAGATTTCTTATCGTCTTTATCTACCTATCCGTATTTCAGTCTCTCTTCACCATATCCCCTCCTACCCCCCCCCCCCCCTTCTCTCTCTCTCTCTGTATGTGTGTGTATGTGTGTGTGTGTGTGATGTCTGTCTGTCTGTCTCTCTCTCTCTCTCTCTCTCTCTCTCTCTCTCTCTTTCTCTCTCTGACTGTCTGTGTGTGTGTGTTTGTGTGTGTCTGTGTGATCTCTCTCTCTCTCTCTCTCTCTCTCTCTCTCTCTCTCTCTCTCTCTCTCTCTCTCTCTCTCTCTCTCTCTCTCTCTCTCTCTGTCCGTTTTTCTGTGTGTGAATGTATTTTTCTCTCATCTCCGTATTGATTTATCTGTTCATTCTATCAACAACTTCAAACGCCTGCCAGATCGGAATCGTGAAATTTAAAGGAAAACAAAGGATAGAACAACACACAAAAAGATAGAACAGCACATAAAATAGAACACACACCTTTGAAATATAGATTTGTATTCGACTCCAGACGCAGACCGGCCTATCTACATGAAATATTAAACATTTGAAATTTTTCAGAGATAAAAAATGTCGTCGCATCGCATTAGATAACTCTCAAGGTCAACAAATTGTTCATCATAAGGGTTAACTATCGCTTCAAAATGCTTTAATCATAAAGTTTGGCATCGACTTTCATCTTCAGTGAGATTGCAGTAGTTCTTCAGAGCCACGAGGCCCATAGAGCAGGAGTTTATCCCGGTTTCTATAGCATGAAAGGGACAATAGCAATTGAGTGCTATCCTTGGGATTGGGCGCCAGTCTATAAGTGCGTTATATGCGGCTGGCGGATTGTTGTGAGTAATTTATCTAAACGCATAGCGTCAATATCATTTTTCGTTCAAATCCCCATTTTGACCTCTGGTTCACCCAGACATAATAGCATTTTGATACGATAAGAAACAGTCATGGGTACGGCTGGGCGAGTTGACCAAACGATACATTTATTCTCCTTTTTCTGAATACGATACTCGATACTCGATACTCGGATGAAAGTGATTGGCTGCAATGGATACTGTAAAGTTGTTGGTGTTGTTGTTAACCAGTTAACTGCCGTACTTTAGAAAGGAAAAGAGTGGGGAGAGAGGACAGAGAGAGAGGAGAAAGAAAGAAAGAAAGAAAGAGAGAGAGAGAAAGAGAGAGAGAGAGAGAGAAAGAGAGAGAGAGAAATAGAAAGAGAGAGAGAGAGAGAAAGAGAGAGAGAGAGGTAGAGAAAGAGAAAGAGAGAGAGAGAAAGAGAGAGAGAGAAAGAGAAAGAGAGAGAGAGAGATAGAGAGAGAGAGAGAGAGAGAGAGAGAGAGAGAAATAGAGAGAAACCCAAGACAGACAGACATAGTTATTAGATGATTACATTCCGATAGACTGCCGGTATGTGACATTTTCTATGAAGTCAGCACTGTGTAATGGCCGGTGTATATTTCATAACTATTAATCTGATTGAATTCATCTACACGTATTTCTCTATTCTTTTACACACTAGCTATTTGTATTTTAAACAGTAGCTTACCCAAGGTATGGATATACGACCAAACGTCACACTTGGGTATAATGTCACGATAAACTAGCCCCCCCCCCCCCCCCCCCCATTAAAAAAAACCAACAAAAGACAAAAAAATAATGTCAGGATAAACTTCAAAAAAAAAAAAAAAAATAACAAAAACAAAAAAACAATGACAGGATAAATACGTCCCCCCCCCCCCCAAAAAAAAAAAAAATGATAGACACTATCTTGATTATTTTGGAAGATGATGCCAGGAATGTCGGGGGCAGGGGGGGGGGGTGGAAATGTGTGTGACCCATGATCCAAAGACTCAAGGCGGTATAAAGTCGGCATGAACCAGACTGAAAAAAATAAAAAAACAACAAACACGGCTAGCTGTAGAAAATTCTTAATTCAAAAGTTACACGCTTTCAGAACGCATACTTAGATCACTGGAGGGTTTTGTTTGTTTTTTCTCCACCACATGAAACAAAAGATTCCAATGGATTTGAACCTTATCCTTTGATAGACACGGTCTTGTTTCTGTTAGAAGATTAAGACGACGCCTGGATGGTATTTTGGACATTTGTGAGCCATCGTCTCATCACGGTATGACAAGGGGGTGAACCGGGAGCTTTACATTGAGTTTTTTAGTTTTGTTCTTTGTTTTTTTTTTGGGGAGGGGGGGGTTAGGGGGGAGGAGGTGAGGGGGGCGGGGGTCATCACGGTAATACAAGGGGGGGGGGAGTGGACCTGAAAATTTAAAATCGAGATTTATGCCTAAAATTAAAAAGAAGTTTTTGTTGTCTTTTCTTGCTTTGGCTTGGGGGTGAAGGGGGTGGGGGGGGGGGGTGCATCGTCTCAACAACAAGGTATTCCAAAGGGGGTGAGGGGGGTGGGGGGGCATCGTCTCAACCACAAGGTATTCCAAAGGGGGTGAGGGGGTGGGGGGGGGTCGTCTCAACAACAAGGTATTCCAAAGGGGGTGAGGGGGGTGGGGGGGGGCATCGTCTCAACAACAAGGTATTCCAAAGGGGGTGAGGGGGGTGGGGGGGCATCGTCTCAACAACAAGGTATTCCAAAGGGGGTGAGGGGGGTGGGGGGGGCATCGTCTCAACAACAAGGTATTCCAAAGGGGGTGAGGGGGGTGGGGGGGATCGTCTCAACAACAAGGTATTCCAAAGGGGTGGAGGGGCGTGTGGGGGGCGGGCATCGTCTCAACAACAAGGTATTCCAAAGGGGGTGGGGGAGGGGGGCATCGTCTCAACAACAAGGTATTCCAAAGGGGGTGAGGGGGGTGGGGGGCATCGTCTCAACAACAAGGTATTCCAAAGGGGGTGGGGGAGGGGGGGCATCGTCTCAACAACAAGGTATTCCAAAGGGGGTGAGGGGGTGGGGGGGGGTCGTCTCAACAACAAGGTATTCCAAAGGGGGTGAGGGGGGTGGGGGGGCATCGTCTCAACAACAAGGTATTCCAAAGGGGGTGGGGGAGGGGGGGCATCGTCTCAACAACAAGGTATTCCAAAGGGGGGTGAGGGGGTGGGGGGGCATCGTCTCAACAACAAGGTATTCCAAAGGGGGTGGGGGGGTGGGGGGGGCATCGTCTCAACAACAAGGTATTCCAAAGGGGGTGGGGGAGGGGGGGCATCGTCTCAACAACAAGGTATTCCAAAGGGGGTGGGGGAGGGGGGGCATCGTCTCAACAACAAGGTATTCCAAAGGGGGTGGGGGAGGGGGGGCATCGTCTCAACAACAAGGTATTCCAAAGGGGGTGAGGGGGGTGGGGGGCATCGTCTCAACAACAAGGTATTCCAAAGGGGGTGGGGGGTCGTCTCAACAACAAGGTATTCCAAAGGGGGTGAGGGGGGTGGGGGGGCATCGTCTCAACAACAAGGTATTCCAAAGGGGGTGGGGGAGGGGGGGCATCGTCTCAACAACAAGGTATTCCAAAGGGGGTGGGGGAGGGGGGGCATCGTCTCAACAACAAGGTATTCCAAAGGGGGTGGGGGAGGGGGGGCATCGTCTCAACAACAAGGTATTCCAAAGGGGGTGAGCCTGAAGCTTAGTATTGAGTTTATGCCTAAATTTAAAAAGGAAGTTTTTGTTTTTTTGTGACTTTTGACAATTAAATCAAATTTTAGCATCAGACCCAACCTGACACGACAGGGCCGTGTTGAAGAGTTTGTGTCACATTTTAGCGTCAATTCAATTCAACTATTTATTTATTCTCGGCATTAAAAAAATGTTTCATAAATAATTTAGTCAGGCTAATAGAAGCCTTTGGCCGACATATATATATCACCTCAGCGTAATACTGGTTAGAGAAAGAAGGTAACAATGTATGATTTTTGACGGTTGAAGCGAACGGTTTTTGTCTTTGGTTGTATTTTTTTGTTTTTTGTTTTGTTTGTTTTTATTTTTTTTTTTGTGTTTTTTTATGGTGGTGGTTGGGGGGAGGGGGGAGGAGGGGGGGGGAGGGGGGGGAGGGGGGAGGAGGGGGGGAGGAGGGGGGGAGGGAGGGGGGGTGTCTCATCAAGGTATTACAAGGGGTTGAACCTGATGCTTTCAAATCGAGTTTATGCCTAAATTTAAAAATAATTTTTATTTGATTTTTTTTTTTTTAACAATAAATTCAAATTTTAGTATCGGATCCAACCCGACACAGAACCATTTTGAGGAGATGCGCCACATTTTAGCGTCTAAATCACCTCGGCAGAGTACTGGTTGGAAAAAGATGGTAACAATTTATGACTTTTCTGGTTCAAGCGAAGTGTTTTTTGTTTGTTTTTGGTTGTTTTTTGGGGGTTTTTGTTCTTTTTTTATTATTTGTTTGGGGGGGGGGGAAGGTCGTCTCGTCAAGGTAATACAAGGTGGACCTGAAACTTAACATTGATTTTTATGCCTACATTTAAAAAAGAAGCTTTTTGCTGGTTTTCTTTGTGTTTTTTGACAATAAATTCAAATTTTAGCATATGACTCAACCCGACACATAACCGCTTTGAAAAGATGCGACACATTCTAGCGTCTAAATCACCCACGGCACATTACTGGATGGAGAAAGAAGGTAACAATTTATGACTTTTGCTGGTTCCTGATTTTTATATAGGAAGGAAGGGGGGAGGGGGGGGGGGTAGGGAGGGGTGCAAGATGGGGGCGGGGAGGAGGTTGACACGAGGAAACAATTTCCGTCTCTTTTAATCCTCCAGGTGATTCCCTTGACGTGAGTGCTATTAACTTGGAATTAAGGTGAGTACCTTTTGAATTTGATTACATCAAGAGTTCATTTTGATTAAATTCAAACTCGATACAGACTCAAGTGGGAGTTGACAGGGTATTTTCTAATCTAGGTCAAGTTTGTTTAATATAATAATATCTAGTAAAAAAAAAATTATTTAAAAAAAAAGGGGGGGGGGTGAGGGGGGGGGGGGGAAGAAAAAAAGGAGAAAAAAAACCCAACAAATTTTAACATTATGTTAACGACTGCCTCATTTTTATTTCATTCCGTTGCTAAACGAGGAGGCAAAAATTGATTTGGGGGGGGGGGGGGGGGGGGGGGCTAGATCGCTCAACAGTTGACTCCTGTGTCAATCTTAATATCAGTAAAAGGCCTAAGTTAACCCCCCCCCCTTTCCCCTCCCTTCCACCTCCCGCTTACCCCCACCCCCCCCCTCTCCCTTCCACCCCCCCCCCCTCTCCCTCCCACCTCCCGCTTACCCCCACCCCCCCTCTCCCTTCCACCCCCCCCTCTCCCTCCCACCTCCCGCTTCCCCCCACCCCCTCCCCTCCCTTCCACCTCCCGCTTACCCCACCCCCCCCCTCTCCCTTCCCCCCCCCCCTCTCCCTTCCACCTCCCGCTTCCCCCCCCCATCTCCCCCCACACCCCCCCCCCTCTCCCTCAATTGCCTAAGTTGACCCGGTCGATATACAAAAATATAATGTATTAAATTGTTTACATGTATTTGCTTTATATAAAAAAAAATTTAAAATTATGCCTTTTGCGCCATGACATCATAAGATATCGTCGCCTAGGCATTCCACGAAGGTATATAGATAACTCATCAAACAAGATGTCTGATGTCAACAGGAATCACCCATATTGTCCAAGTGAGCAAATTGGGGTTAATAATCTTGCTCAAGGAAAAAAACGAAAGTGCCTGAAGCGGGGCTCAAACCAGGGACCGTCCGGGTCATAGTGCAATGCCTTAACCACTCGGCCACTTCGCCACCCCCCCCCCCCCCCCATTTGCTTTATAGGCCTAGAATAAATTTAGTTCTTTAATTTTCTGGAAATTTCAATTTTAAATCTTTCATCGTCATCATTTTGATTTTGATCTCAATTTTGTTATAAAGTCCCTCAAAGCCATGAGGTCAATGGAGCAGAAGTTTATCCCGGTGTCTATAGAGCGAAACGGACAATAGCAATTGATTGCTTGCTATCCTTTGGATAGGACGCTTGTTTATCGCAAAGTACTTTCTGCCAAATCTAACAAGACTCAGCGTCCCATTCACTGCTGGGTAGGTGGACAGGGGGGTCAGAAAAAAAATATCTACTGCACCCGGGATCGATCTCGGTCCCTTTGCGTGTGCAACAAGTGCTCTATCAACTGAGCTATCGTGACTTAGACCTCTTACTGAAATAAAGATTGCTTATTTTACAAGGCAAATCAATGGGTGTTAATTAGATCTATATCGTTTTTGATTATTTAAAATATAAGATTTGAAATCTAAAAGAATAGATAACCAGAGCATTTATATAGCGCAATAACCACTTAACGTGCTCAAAGTGCTTTACAATGGGTCCATGACCAACAGCAACAGATATATAGAATGAGACATGACAGCTCTTAGGCGAAATTACATTTTTTTCCGACAGTGAAAACGCTGTTAACGGCTAGGTACTCATTTTACACCCGAGCACGGTGAGAGACTATGAGTAAAGAACCGTTTTCAAGGACTCAACTATGCGCTGAGCGGGGCTCGAACCCAGCACCTTCCGATCCGGAAGCGAGTGTCATACCACTAGACGCCATAGCCGCTCAAGAAGATCTGAATTTGGAGCTCAACTTTCGTAGTTATACGAATTTTTTGGTGCCAGTACACAGGTCTGTATGTGGTGACCTTTTGAACCATTGGGTGACATAAATATAACGCATATTTCAATTGATTCTCATTACTCAATTCTTCTTTTTTTAACATATCATAATTAGGATTCGAATCCGAGTCTATTTAGTATAGCCCAAGCACCGTATCAATTGGGCAATTCTCCTCCGTTTACATTTGATTTAAGGCCAGTTATTTTTTGCCACACCAGGACCACCACAGCTCAAT
>NC_088367.1:55915975-55955975 GCF_034508935.2 Berghia stephanieae | reverse complement strand
TCCAATGAATCAACTATGCGCTCGAACCCAGGACCTTCCGATCCGAAAGTGAGTGTCAGACCACAAGACCACATAACCGCAAAGAGGCCATAAGAAAATTATCAGACCTGTATATAAGTGTACGTTGGTTTGATACATTTGTCAGATAGATGTCCTTTTTAAACTATTGATAATATCAATATAACAAGCAAATCATGTTTTTCTGGCAAAAAAAAAAAAAAAAAAATTCTTACAAACAAATTGATTTTGGCTATCTATGTGCAGCAGTTATACTAACGAAATCAAATCAAATGTTCGCATCGATTTAAAACAATGAATACCGATATAATATCGTTTGGATTCGGTTGGCCATAAATAGGTTTTGGGTCTAAGACAGGTAGACGTCTAGATACTCTATTTAATCTATTGGTAATAGAAATATTATAAGCAAATTATATTTTGTGGCCAAAAATATTTTCTTACAAACAAATCGATTTTGGCAATGTGCAGCATTGATACCAACAAAATAAAAAATCGATTACGAAAAAAAAATCGAATCAAATTTTCAAATCGATTCAAAGCAATGTAAGAGAATGGAATGAAATCAAAGCAGAATTGAAAATACCCGCCGGTCTAGGACGCCGCGACAATGGCATAATAGTAGATTGTAGTAGGAGTAATTCGGAGCCCTAGTGCTCATGGAGCCCGAGTTTATTGCGAGGCTATGTGGTCTAGTGGTATGGCACTCGCTTTCGGCTCGGAAGGTCCTGGGTTCGAGCTTCGTTCGCTCGGCGCATAGTTAAGTCCTTGGAAAGACTCCTTACTCACATTATCTCACCGTACTCAGGTGTAAACTTAGTACCTGGCCGTTAACAGCGTTGTCTCTGTTCGAAAACAAATTGTAATATCGCCTAACAGGAGTCATGTCTCGTCCTAAATGTTAAATGTTGCTGTTGGTCAGGGACCCCTTTGTAAAGCGCTTTGAGCAGGTTTAGTGGATATTGCGCTATACAAAAAACGCTCAAAAAAAGCTCAATTGTTGTAATGGAAATCTTTAAAAATTGACGCAAAATGTTGTAGAATTACAACAATTTTAACTCTCCTCCTTATCTACCATGTTCACATTTTTTTACTGAAATGTCACACCAATACACACATTCGATCGTTTAACTCAAATCTATAAAGTAATAACAACATGCTATATACATAATTTTGTTGTTTTTAAAACCCTCTCCTCACCAACTATAGGAAAATCATCACATTCGTTTCGATACAACCAACATTTTTTCTTATTCAAATGTCTTTTGCACATCATAAAATTTAAAGAAAATGAACAGTGTGTTGTAGAGCATGTTTTGCTAAAGAAATTATGTATCGTATGAACTTTACTGTTTTTGTGTTTGAGTGATTAAAAAAAATCTATTTTTGTGTTAGTTGGGTGTGAAGTTTTGGGGGAAAATCCTGAAAATGGCTGGTGGTAAGGAGAGGGTTAAAAAGCCTTACAAATATGTTGTTGTTTGTTTTTTTAACAAATTTTGTAATTTATAAACAAATCTGAATAAGAAAGCTGTTGTCTGGTAACAAATGTGACGATTTTCCTACAGTTGGTAAGATAAGATAAGATAAGATAAGATAAGATAAGATAAGATAAGATAAGATATACTTTATTGATCCTGAATGGAAATTATCAAAATGTTACACATCATTCATCGTTATATTAGCACAGATTTATACACTGTCATCAACTAATTGGTGAAAATACGAAGGTACTTAAAAGTAAAATAAACATCAATTATAATAAAATATTCATAAAATATACAGCAGTTCCAAGCAGTAAGGAGAGATTTGAACCAGGTTCGGATGTCAGACCTGCCCTGGTTTCCCGCGAGATTTTAGTTGATCATTGGTAAGGCGCTTTGTTGAACTATTGAATACAACTCACGATTTGCTTTCTTTTGTGGCAAAAGACTGGCATTTTGACATCAATTTTTGGTCAGTTTCAGGCCAAAACTTTAGGAAGGCCACGGTTCTAGTGTCATGCTATACGTTTACGATGGCTACGGATGTACACGTACACCGGAACAGGTTCCCGACTCCTACGATCTGCTGCTTGTATTCGGATGATCCGGGAATCATTCAGTATTCATCCCAGCCCTACTGGATAGAGACACTACGTGATGAATTGACTCGACACCAACGATATCTAGTCTACTATCTACTTTCACAAAGGATTTTCTAAGCAGACTCTGAATAAAACACGTATTATACATTCAATATTTTAGCCAGAAAACTCGTCCTTCATAATATTATATCGATTGATTAAAATAACACTCATCTTGGAATAAAAAACCCTAAAAAACTATAAACCCGGAACTTTTTAATGAAGACTTTTTGAAGTCCCAGGTTTGAGAATTATGATGAGGGTCTTTTTTGTTATTCGATTGATATTTGGAGGACGTGTTTTCTGACCAAAATTCAAAATAGCCTACGTTGTTTTTCCAGAGAACATATCACAGCTTTCTCCAAAAGTCACGTCCAGCCAAAGTCTTACAAATTCCCTGCGTGACAACATGGCCACTCCACCGACCACCCACTCCACCCACGACAGTCGAACCAGACAAATGCAACGATGTGACAAGACTAAAAGGAAGAAAAAACAGACCTATTTGTGCAAGTCCGCAAAACTAAGTCGCATAAAATTTATTTAAAGATAGAATGATGTTGAAGTCACTCAGGTTTTTGTTATTGGGTTTTGTTTTTTTTTGTGTTTTTTGGGGTTTTTTTTTTGCCATCCACGTTTATGAGTACTTCTCGCTCACTAAACTGAACGAACCAGACTATAAACGTTTAAGGTTACATATAGTTTTGTGTGTTGGTCCGTTATACTTCCGGGTGGCAATGTTGTTGGCTTCTTCGCCAAGACCTTACTATCTTAGATTACATGCGCTTGGCTAAGAAGCCAACAGCAATGCCACCCGGAAGTATAGCGGACCAACACACAAAACTGTATAACCATGAACATTTATAGATAATATGCACTTGGTTAAGAAGCTCACAACATTGCCATCCGGAAGTATAACGGACCAACACACAAAACTATGGGTAACCTTAAACGTTAAAAGTCTGGTTAATACAGTTTAGAAAGAATAACTCATAAACGCGGATGGCAAAAAATATTAATAAAGACTTGAATGACGTAAACTTAATTCTATCTAGAGGGAACGAAATTGATGTCACTCTGCTCTTTTTTTTTTTTAAGCCAGCCATTTTCATGAATGATACTCACTAAATTCTATCAATCAGACTAGATAAACGTGTACCGATTTTCATGAATGATACTCACTAAATTCTATCAATCAGACTAAATAAACGTGTACCGTTACACATCGTTTGGTACCGTTGGTACGGGGGTTATTACTCTTCCGGCTGATGGGTGTTGATAGTATTTTACCTAAACGCATAGCATCAACATGGCAGCACTCATGATCCGTGAGTGGATTTGGAACTCACAGAGAGAATGTGATCGTTTAATAAGCGGCATCACCCTCGATTTGTTTACATTTGTGAGATTCCGTTTGGCATTTTGATATTTAACCAAAATGTTACACATACCAGACCACAAGTAGTATCCAAGTACTTGCTTGTCAGCAAACACAGCATTCTGATTCCCACCCACATCTCAACTCACGCCGTGCTATAAAACAAAACTTGATATATTGGGATCCCCCCCCCACCCCCCACCCCCCTAGAGAGGACAAAACTGTGATGTCAATAAAGTTAATAATAATCAAAACATTTTTAAAAACCCACAAATGAAAAAAAAAAACGGCCTAGCATAATTTCTTCGTTTTTATTTCAGTCAACGGGGTGATAGAATAACCTGAAATAAAAAAGTTTACAAGTGACTCGTATTTCAGTCTGTAAAATAATAGTTTTATAATTTTAAGATTTTGTTAGTAATTCTGTGCTCAATGATTTGAAATGTTACATTGGCTCGTCGGAGCAATGTTGATCCCCAAACTTATTTTTTTAATAATAGATGTTAGAACTTTGTCCTAAAATTGAATATTAAATAGTTCGTTAACATTGCATCGCCATGTCACTGACAAGAGACATAAAACTGTACAAGGGAATCGTAGTCGGCCATACCCAGCCCGATTTCATACCATTTTCAGTCGATTGGATACATATTTGTGTCAGTGCACGACATAATCAGTGGAAAAGTAAAACATTTTGATTTTCCTTTTTTTCTGAGAGAATATACTCCCCAGAGTATTTAAATCTTTATTTGAAGTAAATGGGGTGATTTTCATGAAGCTATGGTCAGATGTATGGAAAAGGTATCCAGCAACTTTTCTTAAATTTCATACTTTTTCAACTTGACTAGCTGTAGACAAAAATTTAGATGTGAAATTGAGCTTTGACATTTCCCGAACATGTACAAAATGGGTTGATTTAATCATTTATGACAAGAACTCATAATTTTTTTACAAAAAAAATGACCGTCAAACTAAACTTAACAATATCTCAGTTCATACCTTTTCACCATCCGACTGATTCTGTCATTCACTGTAACATTTTCTGCTTCATCCCATTACAGTTCACATACTACCCACCCTTCGGCAATGTGTCCACAATTCTATCGACAGGGACACCGGTCCAATTCTTAGCCTCTCTCTCCCCAGAAGACATAATATAATTTGGCCTATCCTTAATCCAGTTATTTATTCAACCGGCTTAGCCCGATCGGTCCAAACAAATTCAATTCAATTTGGTGAGATTCAGATTGAGATCACCGCGCAATTAAATCAAAACTTCTCTCTTAGATCATTGGCAAAAGAACCCCCCCCCCAAAAAAAAAACAAAAAAAAACAAAACAAACATAAAAAACAACAACAAAACAACCCAACAACAATAAATAAATAAAGCAAAAAAAAAAAAGTCCCCAAATTAAAAAAATAAAAATCAACAACAGACACATAACTAAATAAATAAATAAAAAACCATGTATAAATAAAACAAAACAATGATAAATAAATAAATAAATGAATGAATCAAATAAAGCAATACACGAAAAACTCGAGAATCTTTATAACGCAATATCCAGTAAACGTGCTCAAAGCGCTTTACAAGGGGTCCCCAGCCAACAGCAACACTTAACATGTAGGACCAGACGTGACACCTGTGAGGAGGCATCAATATTGCAAGGTTTTTGTCCGCTGTTAATAAACAGGTACTCATTTTACACCTGAGTACGGTGATAGAATGTGAGTAAAGAGTCTTTTCCAAAGGACTCAACTATGCTCCGAACGAGGGAGGCTCGAACCCAGGATTTTCCGATCCGAAAGCGAGTGTCATACCACAAGACCACATAGCCGCACGTAAAATAGTTATACCACCTCTATGTAACCTATTCATTATTAGTACTCCGGAGTACTGGTTACTTGCATACACACTTCCAAGGATTTAGAAGCCAAAAGAGTTAGAAGAGGGTTTGATGTTACGACTTGTGTTCCCAATTACTCGTTGACTTATTTTCCTAAACCATCTCCTAACCACCTATAGGGAATGCGATTAGCAGAAGAGGAGCGTCCCTTGATTGGACGTCACCGGCGGAAAAGTTATTAGAGAGAGAACGTCATGTTGGTTGTGCGCATGAGTCTCTCGTCCTCGCTTCCGGTGAAAGCGGCTTGAGACACTTCACCGAAAGCGAGGACGAGAGAGACGCATGCGCAAAACTAAATTGACGTTCTCTCTGTAAGGTGACGTCCAATCAAGGGACGCTACTCTTCCGCTAATCTCATTCCCTATAGGAAAATCGTCACATTCGTTAAGATCCAAACTGCACTTTTATCATTCAGATTTCTTTTGTAAATCACACATATTAAAGAAAATATGTTGTATTATAGCTATAAAAATGTGAAACTGTGTTTGTAGAGTTCATTTTGCTGATCAATAATTTCATGCATATAATGTATTTGTTGTTCCTTTTCTGTTTGAGTAAGAAAAAACTATTTTTGTGTTGGGTGGGTGTGAAATGAAATTTTGGGGAAAATTCTGAAAATGGCTGGTAAGGAAAGGGTTAACCCTCTTGATTCCTCATGGAACATAGGACCGAGATATCACGTTAGCCCCCCCCCCCCCCCCTTCCCCCTTCTCACAGAAGGACAATTAAATTGTCTTCACTCCTAATCACGTGACTATTCAACTGGAATAATACGATTCCGATAAACCAATTGAAGAGTGCTTTTCAAAAACTCCCCAACTCCGTCCCCCCCCCCCCCCCCCCCCCCCCCCCATCTTGAGATATTGAGGATTATCTCCCCTAAAATTTCTCATTCGCTCTATTATTTTATCACAACTAAAACTTCAAATTCACACAAATCATGGGAGAAATTTTTGTGCCAAATTTTGTGCTTTAAAAAAATTTACGTTTCAATTTATTTCATGGAGGAAAAATCTCAAAAAGTAGAAAAAGTCGACTTAACGAGTTTTGGAAAATCAGCCTTCAATTTGATTTGTCGAGATTGAGTGAAATCCCTACGCGTGGAATCGAAAGACATTCCATAGTGCAGGGGGTCCCGATAGCTCAGTTGGTAGAGCACTCGTTTCATAATCAAATTGACTGAGACCGATTCCAGGCGCAGTCGAGATTGTGTGCGGCTATGTGGTCTTGTGGTATGACACTCGCTTTCGGATTGGAAGGTCCTGAGTTCGAGCCTCCTTCAAAAAGGTTCTTTATTCAAATTCTCTCACCGTATTCGGGTGTAAAATGAGTACCTGGCCATCAACAGCGTTGTCTCTGTCTGGAAAATAAATTTGTAATATAGCCTGATAGGCGTCATGTCCCGTCCTACATGTTAAATGTTGCTGTTGGTCAGGGACCCCTTGTAAAGCGCTTTGAGCACATTTAGTGGATATTGTGCTATATAAAAGCTCAATTTAATTTAAGTTCAATTTGTGTTTCTGACCCCTGACCCCTGACCCCTGACCCCTGACCCCCCCCCCCCTCCCTATCCACCCAGCAGTGATTGTGTAGACGGGTCTGTGAGATCTAGAAAGACATCCCATAGTACAACCGTCTTATGATAATAAAATAATGTAAGCGCCAAGGATATGGTTTTGAGTTATGGTCGGAAATGTGTTCAAGATTTGTTTTACGTATCAATATCAATGTGTATATTTGGCTTGGGACCCCTTGTAAAGCGATTTGAGCACGTTAAGTGGATATCGCGTTGGAAAGAAAGTATGCGCTTGGCTAAGAAGCTCACAACATTGCCATCCGGAAGTATAACGGACCAACACACAAAACTATGTATAACCATGAACTTTTATAGTCTGGATAATACAGTTTAGTGAGAACAACTCATAAATGCGGATGGCAGAAAAAAAATACTCGAGTGACGTCAACATCATTCTATCTATAAGGCAATATGACATCGGGACCCCCAAGTTATTTTAAGAATGGGATCTGTAGTCGGTCTGACGTAATTTAGTGAGAACTAATCACCACTAGCATCAATTAAAAAGAGTTGAATAACGTTAATTTCATTTAAGGTTACGCATAGAGCCGTGTGTCGGGCTGGTAATTTTTTTTTTAAATATTGATGATGATAAATAAACAGTTCCGTGTGTTTTAACACAAACGATTATTCGGGGGCAAGGGTGGGGGGGGGGGGGTTCCGATAACTCACTTGGTAGAGCGCTCGCTTTACACGCAAAGAAACCGAGATCGATCCCGGGTGCAGCCGAGATTTTTTTTTTTCTGAACGCCTCTGTCACCCTCTGTCACCCAGCAGTGAATGGGTAGACGAGTCTCTTAGATTTGGCGGAAAGTACTTTGCGATAGACTAGTGTCCTATTCAAAGGATAGAAGGCAATAGCTATTGTCCGTTTCACACAATAGAAACAGGGATAAACTCCGGCTCCGTGTCCTGAATGGAATGGATTGGCTCTGAAGGAGCCATCCGAAACCGACTGTTCTTGTGCGGCTATGTGGTCTAGTGGTATGACACTCGCTTCCGGATCGGGAGGTCCTGGGTTCGAGCCTCGCTCGGCGCATAGTTGACTCCTCTTTACTAACATTCTCTCGACGTGTTCAGGTATAAAATGAGTACCTGGCCGTTAACAGCGTTGTCTCTGTCCGAAAAAATGGTGATATCGTCATGTCCCGTCCATGTTAAATGTTGCTGTTGCACAGAGACCACTTGTAAAGCGCTTTGGGCACGTTTAGTGGCTTTTGCGCTATATAAAATCTCATTCCATTTTTGAAAAAATCTAACAGGAATTCACATGCCGACCACAGGAGAAGCAGAATGAAGAGTAAAGATGGTAGAGGCACCTGGTCTCGCTGATCAGACCATTAAACGTTACAGCTGTTACACAAAGGGCTGTTCCGTCTTTCATGCGTAGGTGTCGGATACAAAGATGGATTCAATAACACTGATATAATGAACATAAGCGATGACAGCAGGGAAACAAATGTCCCGATGTAAAAAGTCACTCATCACATTCTAACGTAACTTTTTCACAACACGATTTCATTACATTTTGTTACTTTCTATCTCAAACAGGATGAACTAGCGCAGGTGGTAAAAAGTGGTTTGGATGATAGAGTAGTAGAACAGGAAGTCCTTCAGAGCCATTAGATCCAGGGTTTGTATCCCGGTTTCTGTAACGTGAAACGGACGATAGAGAGAAGAGAAGGAGAGATAGAGTGAGAGAGAGAGAGAGAGAGTGTGTGTGTGTGTGTGTGTGTGTCTGTGTGTGTGTGACACACACACACATAGAGAGAGAGAGAGAGAGAGAGAGAAAGAGAGAGAGAGAGAGAGAGAAAGAGAGAGAGAGAGAGAGAGAAATTTGAATAGATTGATGTTACCTTTATGTGCCTAGAGCTTTATTTTATAGAGGATTGGACGTAGTAATTGCTTGCTATCCTTTTGATAGGATATTAGTCTATCGCAAAGTGCTATCTGCCCATTTGAACAGATTCAGCTACCCATTCACTGCTGGCTGGACAGTGGGAGGGAGGGGGGGGGGGGGGTTAGAAAAATATCCTCTACTCGCTCTCTGTCCCTTTGCCTGTGAATCGAGTGCTCTAACAACTGATCTATCGGGACTATCGAGGATTTGGTTGCCAAGGTGAAGGTCATTGGAATCGATCGATATTTAAAGGACGAGTTTTCTGGTTAAATTATTAAATTGCGTGTTTTTCCAGAGTACGGCCGTTAACTGGTTAAGAGCGTTTCATTAATAAATGAATCGCAACAACGAAACCCGACGAAACTCGACAACGTTATGAGAAATAGGCAGCCGTGGGGAGTGAGCCTGGGACTCAGGGAGGTGTACACGAGTGGGGAGTGAACCTGGGACTGTATATGGAGGAGGAGGGTGTTTCTTTTTTTTTTTTTTTTACGAAACCCGACAATATTGGACAACGTTATGGGAAAAAGGCAGCAGTGGGGAGTGAACCTGGGACACGGGGAAGTGTAGGCCTACACCAGTGGGGAGTGAACCTGGTACTGTGTGTTTCGTCGTGTTACGTAAAAAAGAAACAGCGTTTTACATGCGTCGTGTGTTGTCCTACATGTTAAGTTTTACTGTTGGCTTCGGATCCCTTGTAAGCGCATTGCGACCGTTTACAAACTAACTAGAGCATTTAAAAAGCACAATATCCACTAAACGTGCTCATTGAGTCGCTAGCAACAACTTAACAAACATGTGGGGCGAGACATGACGCCTGTTAGGCGATATCACATTATTTTTCTACGACAGAGATAACGCTGTTAACGGCCATGTGCTAATGCTACACCCCTACGTTGAGAGAGTATGAGTAAAGAGCCTTTTCTAAGGACTCAGCTATGAGCTTCTCAAAACGAGTTTTCGAACCCTGGGTCTTCCGATCCGAAAGCGAGTGTCATACCACTAGACCACATAGCCGCTATAGTGGATATTGCGCAATATAAAATACTCAAGTCGGTCAGAATTTCAAGCACCTACATCAACCCGACGTAATTAATTAGTAACGTTTTGATACGACTGGTAACATATCCACATAACTCTTGAAATCCTACCCATTGTTATTCCCCTTTGTTTATAAACAATGTCGCGTCATGTCTCGAAAACTTGAAAAAATTCACAGACAAACAAACAAACAAACAGTCAGACAGACAGACGGAAGGAATGACGCAAATTGCCGAGATTGACGCAGGCTACAGATCACATTACACGAAACCAATAGGGAATGAGGTTAGCGGAAGAGTAGCGTCCCTTGATTGGACGTCACCCATAGTCTGTGACGTCACCGGCGGAAAAGTTATTAGAGAGAGAACGTCATGATGGTTGTGCGCATGCGTCTCTCGTCCGCTAATCTCATTCCCTATAAAATTAGCTGTAATATTGTGTGGCTATAACGTGGTCTAGTGGTATGACACTCGCTTTCGGATCGGAAGGTCCTGGGTTCGTCGAGCCTCGCTCGCTTGGCGCATAGTTGAGTCTCTTGGAAAAGGCTTCAATACTCACATTCTCTCATCGTACTCAGGTGTAAAAATGAGTACCTGGCCGTTATAACAGCATTGTCTCTGTCAGAAAAATTGTAATATCGCCTAACAGGCGTCATGTCATGTCCCGTCGTACATGTTAAATGTTGCTGTTGATCAGGGACCCCTTGTAAAGCGCTTTGAGCACATTTAGTGGATATTGCGCTATATAAAAGCTCAATTACTGCGGCATTCTGAAGGGGAAAAAAACACGTTGAAAAACAATTTGACCAGAAAACTCGTCCTTCATTCATTGATCGATTCAACCGACCCTAATCTCGTCAAAAGCGGGGCGAAGTGGTCGAGTGGTTAGAGCATTGTGCTGTGATCCGAAAGGTTCCCGGGTTCGAGCCTCGCTTCAGGCATTTCCGTTTATTGTCCTTGGGCAAGATAGATTATTAACCCCATAATTTGCTCACTTTGGACAACATGGGTGATTCCTGTTTGATGGGTCATCGATATTCCGATACCCCTTCGTTGAACGCCTAGGCGACGGGATCTAATGGTGGCGTTGCGAATGGACGTATAAGAAAATAATTTTTAAAACAATCTTGTAAAAAATCTCGAACCTGGGACTTCAAGGAACTCTTCGAGAGACCCAGGTTTGAGAATTTTTATTGAGGAATTTAATTTTTATTCTCTGTTGTTGTCTGGCACTTTCCTTCTCTCTTCATTTCTTGTTATTATCATTTTGAGCGTTTTTAAAAAAAACGTGAGCTTTTGTTTAGGGCAATATCCACAAAACGTGCTCAAAACGCTTTACAAGGGGTGCCTACCCAACAGCAACACGGAACATATAGAACGAGACATGACGCGATACTACATTTTTTTTCGGACATCGACAACGCTGTTAACGGCCAGGTACTCATTTTACACCTGAGTACGGTGAGAGAATGTGAGTAAAGAGCATTTTCCAAGGACCCAACTATGTGCCGAGCGAGGCTCGAACCCAGGACCTTCCGATCCGAAAGCGAGTATTGTCATACCACTAGACCACATAGGCGCATCATTTTGTAATAACACTACGTTAGACCCAGGCTATAGAACAACAGGCAATGAAAACATGGAAGATAATATAATGATAATTATTAAAATTGATTTGGGCATTCCCCTGTCTACCCAGCAGTGAATGGGTAGCTAAGTCTGTTCGATTTGGCGGAACGTACTTTGCGATAGAGTAGCGTCCTGTCAAAAGGGTAGCAAGCAATTGCTATTGTCCGTTTCACGCTATAGAAACCGGGATAAACTCTGACTTCGCGAAGTCCCAGGTTCATTTAAATCGATCAATTTTTGAAGGACGAGTTTTCTGGCCAAACTTTTCAAAATGATTATTTTAAAAACCCAGAGTATGGCAGTATAATGATGATTATTACCATTGGCCTGTCACGAATTTGGCCAGACGGACTGCGGGTACAATTACATGTTTGACGTCACGCTACGAGCCTGTACGCGGGTAATCTTTATAAAACTGTGAGGGAGAAAATGGCGGTGGTGTTTTTGTGTTATAGAGGGAATGCAATTGAAGTTTGCTATTCCAAAACTTCCGGGTTTTTTTTCCCAACTAGAGACATTCGGGATTATTTCCTATAAAAATTTCTCATTCGGTCTAGTATTTTATCATATTTAAACTTGAAATTCACACAAATCTAGGAAAATTCTTTTGTCATTTGATGCTTGAAATAAAATTTATATCATGGATGAAAAATCTCAAAACGTAGAAAAATCGACTTAACGAGTTTTGGTAAACAAGCCTTGATATGACGTCACTCATCTCTTTATCATGTTATTTACAGCCAGTATTCAGTCTATACATTTTATACAGTCTAACAATGTAGCATAGTGGTCGTGACATCATCCCTTCTATCTTTTCGGTTCTAAAATCATTGGAAGTGTGTAAGTAATCAGCCCTTTGGAGGAATATTAATAATGAATAGTTTACATATTGAATCATAAATGTGACATCAGCTTCTTATGGTGCTCACACTACAATGGTATGACGATCGACCCACGATGCAAATTTCCGTACGCACGCGTGCACCGTCGCAAACCCGCCCGAGGAGCTTCGTCACAACGCACCGTTCAACTAGATGTTCTGGGGATTCGGACTCGTTACCACAAAGGGTATATCTATATCTATATATTATATATATATATAATATATATATATATATATATATATATAATATATATATATATATATATAATATATAATATATATATATATATATATATATATATATATATATATATATATATATAATACAAATTGGGAGTAAGAATTTTTTCTTCGGACATTACGCCGACTGAGGACGTGGGAAAAGCCCACAGAAACTAACGTCTCGGCCATATAATGTGAGTGACAATTTATATTCTATATTAGCTCTAACCATCGTTATCGAACACTTTCGTACTTACGAGTACCCACCAACACTCATAATATATATATATATATATATATATATATATATATATATATATATATACACACATATATATATAATATTGGACAAGTAGCAAGTCCCCACTTATGCGAAACTATTTTAGTAGAGAGGTATAATACAGGCAGATGCATGGGATTACTGGAAGTCAATAAATGAGTGTGGTCTCCAATCGTGTTTAGTTGATTTCTCACTAAATTATCTGGCCACTACTCATATTGTTTACTTTTTCTTCCGAACAGTCACGTTGTCTTTGAATAAACTTATCTTAATATGTGACCCATCGTCTCAAAACGGTATTATGTCGGAACGAATCAGATGCTTAAAAGCCGAATTAAATGTTAAACTGGTCAAAAATATAAATTGTTGACATTAGCACCCTGGTATATGGTATACATTCTCCTCAATATAACATACAAACTCAACACAAGTCTGATATTTCTGAGCATAAATTCAATTGTCAACATCTCAACATACCCAACTTAATACCGTTTTGAGGCGAAATGTCACATATTCACTTTTTCTTGGCATCCCTTTTCTTTTTAACAAAGTAAAATCGTAACATTCTCACACAACTAAACACCATTGGACGCGCCACAGGATAGGGCGGGTTATCTCGATAGACAACTGGCAGATATTTAGACTTGAAAACACACGATACCGTCAATCTCAAACCAGAAGATCAATCACACAGGGTATGTACCCAGCCCTCCGGATGACTGGTTTGACACTTCCAATGAGATTTGAATCCATTTGTTGACATCAGACATTTGTTCCCTACGTCTTAACTCACTCAATCCTAGAAATTTTTGCTACTTTTTAAAGTTGGAAAAATGGTATTAAAAATGAGCATGTACATAGTTAGTTTTATTCAACTATCATTAACATGAAAATACTATAAAACATTAGGTTTGATACTACGCCTATAATTTGTCTCATAAAAATGTAATAAATAGGCATGGGGTAAAAGTAACCCGGGTAAACTACGGATATAGTCGGTGTTAGGGTTGAGGGAGTTCAAACCCTCTCCTTACCAACCAAAGGAAAATCGTCACATTCGTTACGATGGAACCACCATTGTATTTTCTTATTCTGATTTTATTTTGTTATAGATATAGCTAAAAAAAAAACAAACTCGACACTGCGTTGCAGAGCTCATTTTTCTAAACAAAATATAAAATATAGATAGTATGCACTTGGCTTAGAAGTTCACAACATTGCCATCCGGAAGTATAACGACCCAACACACAAAACTATGTGTAATCATGAACTTTTATAGACTGGTTAATACAGTTCAGTGAGAATTACTCATAAACGCGGATGGCAAAAACAATAACAAAGACTCGATTGACGTCAACTTCATTCTATCTATAGATAGTTCAAAGATGACGTCACTCAGGTCTTTGTTATTGTTTTTTGCCAACCGCGTTTATGAGTAATGCTCACTGAACTGTATTAACCTGACTATAAACGTTCATGGATACACATAGTTTTGTGTGTTGTTCCGTATACTTCCGGATGGCCATGTTGTAGGCTTCTTAGCCAAGCGCATACTATCTATACTTGTTACTATTCTGTTTAAAAAATAGGTATATTTATGTGTTGGATGAGTATGAAGTTTCGTGTGAAATTCTGAAAATAGCTGGCAAGGAGGGAGTTGAATGACGCCATTTCGCATCGGCACCGTAAGATCCCGTCACCTAGGCATTATACATAAAAATAAAATTGAGCTTTATAAAGCGCAATATCCGCTAAATGTGCTCAAAGCGCTTTACAAAGGGTCCCTGGTCAACAGCAACATTTAACATGCAGGATGGGACATGCCGCCTGTTAGGCGATAATACAATTTGTCGGACAAAGACAACGCTGTTAACGACCAGGTACTCATTTTGCACCCGAGTACGGTGAGAGAAAGTGAGAAAGTGAGTAAAGGCCTTTTCCAAGGACTCAACTATGCGCCGAGCGCGAGGCGCGAACCCATGAACATCCGATCCGAAAGCGAGTGTCATACCACTCGACCACATAGCCGCGGCATTACATGAAGGAAGATGTCTGATGTCAATAAGAATCACCCATGTTCTCCGAGTGAGCAAATTGAGGGTTAATAATCTTGCTCAAGGAAAATGAGGTGGGGAAGTGTGTGTGTGTGGGTGGGGGGCGGGGGGGGGGGAGGGAGGGTCGAGGGGGAATGGAGGCCGGTAAGGAAACAGAAGTGGGGAAAGAGGGTGGGGGTGGGGGGGGGGGGTTGGTGGCAGTGGAGCAGAGGTAGGGGGTGTCGGCAGGGGACTTACTTACTTATAGATCGTTAGAATATAATCTGTTGTCAACAGGTTGGAATCGAGTACAGGAATAGTACAATTATCTCAGTACTAAACCACCATACTCTGGAGGGGAAAAAAACATATTTAAAAATTTGGCCAGAAAACTCGTCCTTCAAATATCGATCGATTTGAATGACTCTCATCTTGGCAAAAACTCTCAAACCGAATTACAGTGCAATGCCTTAACCACTCGGCCACTTCCGCCTCTGTTTAGCTATCGGAATCCCAGAGCAGAAAGACATAAAAGATTCGAGTTGGAATCTCGATGGTAGAGGGTTAATTATTCAAGCACGAGTTACCCAGTTTACGGCCATAATCTGGAAAAACTTGCATTTAAAAATTTGGCCAGAAAACTCTTCCTTCAAATATCGATCGATTTAAACGACCCCGGTCTTGGCAAAAACTCTCAAACCTGGGAATTCTCAGTCTTCATTAAAGTCCCAGGTTTGAGAGTTTTTGCCAAGATGAGGGTCACTTAAAACTATCATTATTTGAAGGACGAGTTTTCTGGCCAAATTTTTAAATACGAGGTTTGTTTTTTTTTTACAGTGTACGGCAGTTAAACTGGTTAATTATATTTTCAATAGCAATTTATAGCTACTTATATTACCATTGTAATCGATTACTATTTAATAACGGGTTTAAGTATCGCTCAGTTCATTTACTCATCGTAATTGTTAACATTTTATAAGTATCGGGTTTTTTGTGGAAGTTGGGAAAACGTAATTGCCGGGTCAATGTAGTGATTCCAAAGCGGTGACTTAAACTGTCAAGAGTGATTTCCACTTAGAAAGGTCATGAAGGAAAAAAATATATGATAAAAATAATAATAATGTGAGCTGTTGTTATGTAGCGCAACTTTTACTAAATGGGATAAACGCCATTTCCACGTTGTACCAAGCCAACCAAGACGATTTGTTTCTAGTACAAGACACGATACCACATATACATGTATCTATTTATGTCCCTGTTACTTGTGACACATCGTTCATTGTATGTTTACAGTACAGTGTAGGTATATATATATATATATATATATATATATATATATATATATATATATATATATATACTTGCATATAATATGTAAATATATATTGCTAATATTTCTATGTCATGTTTTCATGTTTCTTTTAATTCTCAACATTTTATTGTAAACCGTATAGAGCCCTCCAACGTGAATATGCGCTATATAAGCGCAATTTATTATTATTAATTATTACTGTCATTATGGATTATTAACATCGAGCAGAGTATATCGATAATTTATCATTTGATATCGCATGGTCTAAAAGGACCATTCAAATAAATATCGTTTTGTTAAGGAAATAGCTCATGGCTTACACTCCTTTCCTAGAACATTTATTTAACACAATATCAACTAAATGTGCTCAAAGCGCTTTACAAGGGGTCGCAAGACAACAGCAACACTTAAAATCAAGTATGAGACATAACGCGTTGTTAGACGATATTGCAATCTTTCCCGACATGGCCAATACTGTTAACGGACAGGTAACCATTTTACACCTGAATACGGTGAGAGAATATGAGTAAAGAGCCTTTTCCAAGGACTCAACTATGCGCCCCTGAGATCGAGTCTCGAACCCTGGATCTTCCAAACCGAAACCGAGATTCATACCAGTAGACCACATAGCCTATAGTCGTGTGTGTGTGTGTGTGTGTGTGTGTGTGTGTGGTCTTCTGGTATGACACTCGCTTTCGGATCAGAAGGTCCTGAGTTCGAGCCTAGCTCGACGCATAGTTGAGTCCTTAGAAAAGGCTATTCTTTACTCACATTCTCTCATCGTACTCAGGTGTAAAATGAGTACCTGGCCGTTAACAGCGTTGTCTATGTCGAAATAAAAATTGTAATATCGCCTAAAAGGCGTCATGTCTCCTTCTACATGTCACGTGTTGCTGTTGGTCAGGAACTCCTTGTAAAGCGCTTTGATAGAGAACTTATACTAACGGATGGCAATGTTGTGAGTTTCTTAGTTAGCGCATACTATCTATAGAGCAATATCCACTAAACGTGCTCAAAACCCATTAAGTAATTAAGGAGCAGGCACTAGTTGGTGTAAGATAAAGATCTGAACAAGCGTGTATGAAAGGTGCCAGACAAAGCAAGAAAGAAAAATACAAGAAAAAAAAAAAACATCACAAAAAATATTCAGTCGAGGTCGACTGGAGTCTCTATGATGTAATGGTAGCACGTCTGACCGGTAATCAGAAGGTCTGAGGTTCGATCCCCAGTCGAGGTCGACTGATTTTTTGTGATTTTTTTTTCTTGTATTTTTCTTTCTTGCTTTGTCTGGCACTTTTCATACACACTTGTTCAGATCTTTATCTTACACCAACCAGTGCCTGCTCCTTAATTTCATAAAGCGCTTTGGGCACGTTTAGTGGAAATTGCTAAATAGATAGTATGCGCTTAGCTAAGAAACTCACAACATTGCCATCCAGTAGTATAACGGACCAACACACAAAACGTGTGCAACCATGAACGTTTATAGTCTGGTATGACAGTTTAGTTAGTGAGAATTACTCATAAACATGGATGACAAAAAACAACAACAAAGGACTGAGTGTATAAACATGGATGACAAAAAACAATAACAAAGGACTGAGTGACGTCAAATTCGTTCTATCTATATAAAAGCTCAAACAGTAGCTCAGGCCACAAGCTTGAAATGCCTGAAATAATGTTGTAAATTCATCATCTGTTTGGATAAGGTGGGTTTTTTTTTCTCTAAGGTTTATACAGCAGCTCGCTCTCCGAGCATGTCTCTTATTTGTGACCCATCGTCTAAAAACGGTATTATGTCGGAACGAACCAGATGCTTAAAAGCCGAATTAAATGTTAAACTGGTCTAAGATATAAATTGTTGGCATTAGCACCCTAAAATATGGTATCCATTCTCCTCAATAAAACATACAAACTCAACACAAGTCTGATATTTCTGGCTATAAATTCACTTTTCAACATCTTAACCAACCCGACTTAATACCATTTTGAGGCGAAAGGTCACATTTCTCGTTATATCGAAAAGAGATCAGAAAATCATGAAGACCCTTCGGTGGTTAAAATTGGAAAGGGGGAAAAATCGATAATTTTATGTTTTACGGCCCGGGGATATTATCGTCTTCTTCTTCATTGTATCGGCGGATTGGTTAGGTGTGGGGGGGGGGGGGGGGGGGGGGGGAGGAGGAGGAGGTGGGGAGGAGGAGGAGGAGGGGGGGGGGGAGTGGAAGCCTGTAAGGAAACATAGGTGGGGAAGGAGAGGGGAGGAGGGAGGAAGAGGAGGAGGGGGAATGGAAACCTGTAAGAAAACAGAGGGGTTGATGGCAGTGAAGCAAGGGGTGGGGTGGGGGGAGGGGGGGGGGGGGCTGGAGGCCTGCAAGGAAACAGAGGAGAGGAGGGGGAGGGAAGATTGATGAGGGTGGAGCAGGGGAAGGGGGATGGGGGGGGGGGATGAGAAGGGACTTACTTACTAATAGATCGTTAGAATATAATCTGTTGTCAACAGGTTGGAATCGACTACAGGAATAGTACAATTATCTCAGTACTAAACCACCATACTCTGGAGGGGAAAAAAACATATTTAAAAATTTGGCCAGAAAACTCGTCCTTCAAATATCGATCGATTTAAATGACTCTCATCTTGGCAAAAACTCTCAAACCCGGGACTTCGCCGAAGTCCCGGGTTTGAGTGTTTTTGCCAAGATGAGGGTCATTTAAATCGATCGATATTTGAAGGACGAGATTTCTGGCCAAATTTTTAAATATGGGGTTTTCGGGAATACGGCAGTATATTACTGGATGGTAGGTAAACGCCCTCTTTGTAAGTAAGATAACCCTCGAGTTACGCGAATAATCATTTATTCTAGAATAACAGGTGAGGTTATAATGTGGTCTAGTGGTATGACACTCGTCTTGGGATAGAAAGGGCCTGGGTTCGTGGACTCCTTGGGAAATCCTCTTTACTCACACTCTGGCAACCGTTGTCATGTGTAAAATGAATACCTGGCAGTTAACTGCGTTGTCTATGTCGGAAAAAAAAAATGTAATATCGCCTAACAGGCGTCATGCCACGTCCTACATATTACATGTTGCTGTTGGCCCGGAATCCTTTGTAAAGCGCTTTGAGCACTTTTAGTGGATATTGCCCTATATAAAAGCCCAAGCTCAAGTTAGATAACCACGCCTCTCGGACAGTGGACATAATGTAAACAATGACTGTGATTGGTGAACATCTCGAAAGACACTTGTTTTACTATCGATGGTAAGTGTTTAAGTAAAATACCCACTGTTCTACCGCTTGATCAATAGATAGTATGCAGATGACGTCACTCAGGCCTTTGTTATTGTTTTTGCCATCCGCGTTTGTGAGTTGTTTTCACTAAACTGTATTAACCAGACTATAAAAGTTCATGGTTACACAGAGTTTGTGTGTTGGTCCGTTATACTTCCGGATGGCAATGTTGTGAACTCCTTGGCCAAGCGCATTCTATCTATAGAACCAGCACACAGAAAACTAGGTGTGATTTCAAACCTTTATAATAATATGATCGAGAAAATCATGCAATGACTAGTCACTCATTTGGCGGTGTGGAAACAATAACAATGATCAGGTAGAAATGTCGATTTCAATCACGTGATTGTTTTTATAAACAACCAACCAGGTTTGCCTGAGCACGTGTGAAGACGTGTCATAAATTCCATGTTTTGATTGGTCAAAAATCTACTGGTTAATTTAACCTGAAGTTGACTTTTCATCACCCGGTCCATCCCGGTATAATACCGTTTTGAGAAGACGGGTTACATTTATAACAAAACGAAAGTAGGAAAACGATGGCAAGTAATAGTTGAGTCCTTGGAAAAGAATCTTTACTCACATTCTCTCACCGTACTCAGGTTTAAAATAAGTACCTTGCCGTTAACTGCGTTGTCTATGTCGGGGGAAAAATTGCATTATCGCCTGACAGGCGTCGTGTCTAGTTCAACATGTTACGTGTTGCTGTTGGTCAGGGAAACTTTGCAAAGCGCTTTGAGCACGTTTAGTGAATATTGCGCTACATAAAAGCTCAAGTTAAAATGATACTAAAAATAGATTACGAACAGAATGCGTGAACAATGGGCGGGCATTGCATTATCGTAATATCAGTCTACTTACGTTTCTGAGCGTTATCCTGTTGCTATGGTGATAATATTTATACGAAGTATAATCAAATCCTCACGATCTCCTGTAAGAATTGTAAACTTTATAGGATTGTGAAAACGGGAAAACCCGATGATATTTATAGATTATATTGTAATCCACACTGAGAATCGAATCTAACACACAAAGTTGGAAAATAAAGAATAAAGCATTCACTTGGTATTCACTCTAAAAGAATATAAATAATTAAATACTTAAATATTAAATTTGCACATTTGGTAAAATTATTTTTAAAAGTTTATGAGTTGGCAACAGCTAGTAATGGTTATGACTTGGCAAATTTGTCAATGCTAAATTAGGCTAAGTTAGGAAATGAAATACATCTGAAGGTTTTTGAATAAAGAATTAGATCTGTCTTCAACATCAATTAATTTAAAGTCAACCCTTAGTTGACAGATTCTGATCTCCAACATCCGGGTAACTCCGAGACGATTTCAACATCCGGCGACGCACGTCAAGATATGACAACAAAATAGAAAGATCATCTCTTTTGTTTCGTTGTCATGGCGTTGTCATTTTTGACTTGATATGACGTGGCTTGCAGATTGATATCATGAAATACTAAGTACATCAATATTCCCTAGGGGGTCTCCTTTAAGTCATCAATATTCCTTGGGGGGACCTTCGTTAAGTCATCAATATTCCTTGGAGGTCTCCAGTTTTAGTTGGGACGTCGTAGGGAGTCCGGATGTACATCGGACAGGTTTGGCTGTTTCCTGTCTGAATGTGAGTGGAAATGGGAGAGGGGGGGGGGGGGGGGAGGGGGGAGTAATTAAAAAATGAAAGAAAAGAAATAGTAAGGTAAATAAAAAAAAAAAAAGACAGAACGCGTTAGATTACAAATCTCACCAATAGAACAGAGAAGTCTTGAAGTCATACTAACTTTCCAGGTTCTAAAATCATTGGAAATGTGTATGTAACCAGTCTTTCAGAGGACTAATAATGATTATGTTACATATTGAATCAATAGGTGGCAAAACTATTTTAGTGGCAGGATGTATAGGCAAAAATAGTCAAGATAACGTGACGTAAAAGAGCGAGTGTGGATAACTTTTATTGACGACCAGGCTATATATAGACAAAAAAAGATGCCATCACTCTGAAACCAGAAGAGCAATTACAAAAGGTATGTATCAAGTCTTCGAAAGAGTGGTTTTACACTTCTAATGAGATTGGAACCATTTTGTGACATCACACTTTTACCCTTTTGTTTCTTTCTTTGGCTACGGTTTGAACACGTGGTATTACTAAAAATAGCTTCACTGAAAAAAATATAATATTTGTTTATAACAGAAGTTGTAATAATAGCTAAACTCGGTAATGTGATCGGTTGTTATGATTTGATATTTACCATCGACAAGTAGGCTAGGTCTGAAAGGTTTTGCCATGGACCCTTTGTAAAGCGCTTTGAGCACGTTTAGTAAGTAGAGAAGCGCTGAATAAAAGCTCATATTTTTCTGTTTTATGGTGACTGATTATATGGTCATGGCTTCGCTTTGGAAACGTGGTGTTACTAAAAATAGCTTCACCGATAAATCGTTTATAACAGAAGTTGTAATAATAGTTAAACTAGGTACTATGATCAACTGTTATAATTTGATATTTACCATCAACAGGTAGACGAGATGTATATGACGGGTTATGCCAAGGGTTTCTCTATTATGGTTTGAACGCGTGGTGTTACTATAAATAGCTTCACCGAAAAAAAATGTTTTTATAACAGAAGTTGTAATTTGATCTTTACCATCAACAGGTATGTAGGCTAGATGTGTGTGAAAGGTTATGCTATGGAATTCTGTATTATGGTGAATGATTAAATGGTAAGGGCTGCGTTTTGGACACGTGGTGTTACTAAAAATAGCTTCACCATAAAAAAAAAAATATTGCCTATAACAGAAGTTGTAATAATAGCTAAAACTAGGTAGTTAGATCGACTGTTATAATTTGATCTTTACCATCAACAGGTACAGTATGTAGGCCTACTGCCGTACTCTGGAAAAACTCATATTTAAATATTTGGCCAGAAAACTCGTCCTTCAAATATGGATCGATTTAAATGACCCTCATCTTAGCAAAAACTCTCAAACCTCGGACTTCACGAAGTCTTCATTAAAGTCCCAGGATTGAGAGGTTTTTGCCAAGATGAGGGTCATTTAAATCGATCGATATTGGAAGGACGAGTTTTCTGGCCAAATTTTCAAATATGGGTTGTTTTTTCCCCAGAGTACGATAGTGTAGGGTAAGTATAATTTGAAAGGTTATGCTATGGGTTTCTGTATTATGGTAAATGGTGAAAGTCATTAGAATTGATTATTTCCATGCTTGGTCTACTTAACCTGTAAACCGGCTTACTCTGGAAAAACATGTTTTTTAACAATAAAAAATTTGGCCAGAAAACTCGTCCTTCAAATATCGATCGATTTAAATTATCGTCATATTGGCCAAACAAACTCTTAAACTTTGGACTTTAGTGTAGATCTCGAGAAGTCCCAGGTTTGAGAGGGTTTTTTATTTTTTGCAAGATGAAGGTCATTTAAATCGATTGATATTTGAAGAACGAGTTTTCTGGCCAAATTTGTAAATACGTGTTTTTTCCAGAGTTTATGGCAGGGAACTGGTTAAAATGTCGTTTAGTTTTTATATCATTATGGATAGAGATTCATCATCGTGGCCTTTTCTCTTACTATCTTTTTTTTCAATAAAAAATATGTTTTTCTTTTATATTTTTTTCTCTCTTTCTTGTTGTGTCATAATGTGGTATGACCGACGTGTACATATATGCAGGTCTGACACCTGAACCCACTGATGGGCCCGGGTTAACATTGTTGAAATGGACAATATTTTGATTTTTAAAATATTTTTGTTTGAGATTTCCATGACAACAATGAGGTCATAATGAATTGGGTTATTAGACCTGAAAATAAGTGCACGTCGGGTATGACACTCGCCTTATTTCGACTCGGGCTGGAGTCCCGCTTTGGGGCGGCGCATAGTTGAGTCCTTGGAAAAAAGACTCTTTGCTCAGAATTCCTCACTGTAGGCGTTAAATGAATCGTTTACAATGTTTACTCGATCCGGAAAAAAAATGTAATATCGCATTTTATGTTAATTATTGTCTTTTGTTAGAGATAGAATACGCTTGGCTAACAAACTCACAACATTGCCATCTCGAAGTCTAACGGACCAACACACAAAACTATGTTAAACCTTGAACGGTTATGGTCTGGTTAAGACAGTAAAGTGAGAATGATTCATAAAGATGGATGGTAAATAACAACAATTACAAAGTGACGTCATCTTCGTTCTAGCTACAAACGGTCAAGGTTACACACACACACACACACACACACACACAGTGTTGTCTGTTGTTTCGTTATATCTAGCTGGCGGAATGATGTGAGTAAATTACCTAAACTACAGCATCAATATATTTTTTTTCTTATTCTGAAAGAGATGGCGTTGTATTGTGAGACAGGGAAACATCCCATGAGAGGCCATCGTGAGTCACAGATAGCCCTAAGGAGAAAGGAACTCTCTGTTTATCATTTCGCTACTGTACTCATTGACCTCCCCTTAGGGGTGGGAATTGTATTATACATCCTGCTGTGTCGTACTCTAAACCTGAGCTTTTATATAGCGCATTATCCACTTAACGTGCTCAAAACGCTTAACAAGGAGTCCCTGGCCAACAGCAACACGGGCTGGACATGTATGAACGCTTGTTGGGCGATTTGATAATTTTATTTCGGACAGAGACCACGCTGTAAACGGCCAGGTACTCATTTTACATCTTGAGTACGGTGAGAGAATTTGAGTAAAGCGCATTTTCCAAGGACTCAACAATGCGCCGAGCGCGAGGCTCGAACCCAGGACCTTCCGATCCGAAAGTGAGTGTCATACGACTAGACCACATAGCCGCACACAATCTATTTGGTGTAATATAGATAACTAGCAAGGATATAATGTCAGTGCTGAGATATGTCACCTGTGAGACGCCATTTTACAAATAGGTTCGACAAAAACAATGCTGTTAACAATCAGATACGCTTTTTACACATGAGTGCACTAAGAGAGTGTGAGTACAGACCCTTTTCCAATGACTCAACATTGCCCTGCCCACATCGGTACTCGATTCAAGGACCTACGAGTCCAAAATCAAGTGCCATTACCTCTAGACCACAAAAGATCACGATTAATAGATAGTATGCGCTTGGATAAGACGCTCACAACATTGCCATCCGGAAGAATAACGGACTAACACACACAAAACTCTGTGTAACCATGAACTTTTATAGTCTGGATAATACAGTTAAGTGAGAATTACTCATAAACGTGGATGGCAAAAAAAAATAAAATAAAAAATAAACAAAAACAAGCAAACAAAAAAAAAAAAAAACAAGAACAAAAAAACAAAAACAAATAACAAAGACCAGAGTGACGTCAACTTCATTCGATGTATAAAAATGGAATTACATTTTTTTAGAATTCAACATCAAGTGAGGCTATGTGGTCTTGTGATACGACACTCACCTTCGGATCGGAAGGTCCTGGGTTCGAGTCGCGCTCTGAGCGGCGCATAGTTGAGCCCTTTAAAAAGGCTTTTTACTCATAATTTTCTCTCACCGTATTCAGGTGAAACCAAAGACCACCTAGCCGTTAACAGCGTTGTCTCTGTCGGAGAAATTTGCAATATACGTATCGCCTAACAGGCGTCATCATGTCTGGTCTTCCATTTCACGTGTTGCTGCTGGCTAGGAACCTTTTCTTAAGCACTTTGAGCACGCTCGTTGATATCGCACTATAGAAATCCCCGAGAATTTCTATTTGGTTTATTTATATCGAAATATCACGGTAGAGTAAATCCTAATCTGGTCAGAACTGGGTTAAAACTCTTCATTTTTTCTTAGGCTAAACGGTTCCTAATAATAAATAGGGGGGGGGGGGGGTATTTGAATGAGGAGTAATTATACAAATCAATATTTCCGTGCTCTGGAAAAGACCCATATTTAAAAATTTGGCCAGAAAACTCGTCCTTCAAATATCGATCGATTTAAATGACCCTCATCTTGGCAAAAACTCTCAAACCTGTGGCGTCGCGAGGTCCCGGGTTTAAGAGTTTTTGCCAAGATGAGGGTCATTTAAATCGATCGACATTTGAAGGACGAGTTTTCTGGCCAAATTTTTAAATATGGGTCTTTTCCAGAGTACGGCAGAATAGAGAGTCTGTCTGTCAGGGCAGTCTGAGAGACAGAGGGAAATCTGAGGAAAGACGTCTCTCTCTCTCTCTCTCTCTCTCTCTCTCTCTCTCTCTCTCTCTCTCTCTCTCTCTCTCTCTCTCTTTCTCCTCTCTTTTCTCTTATCTCTCTCTTCTATCTATCTATCTGTCTCTCTCTCTCTCTCTATTATCTTCTACTATCTTCTATCTATCAACCTTCTATTCTATCTATCTATCAATCGATCGCTCTCTTTCTTTACTATTTTATCGAACGATCTATTCATCTACCTATCTATCGATTTACTTTCCTATCTGTCTATCTATCTAGCTATCTATCTATATACTGATGTCTATCTATCTATCGTATTACTCTGATCTTCTACAGATTTTTATTTTATATATAGATAATATAGTATTAGATAGTATAGATAGTATAATCGTATAGATAGATTATCGATAGATATATATAGATAGATAGATTAGATAATAGATAGTATATATAGATAGATTTATATGAAGATAGATAGATAGATCGATAGATAGATAGATAGATAGATCGATAGATATGATAAATTGATAGTATAGATTAGATAGATGGTAGATAAGATGAGTATAGATAATGATAGATAGATTAGATAGATAGATTATATATAGATAGATAGATAGATAGAAGAGAGATAGATAGATAGATAGAAGAAGATGATAGATAGATAAATGAAGAAGAGAGATGAAGAGGAGTAGATAAAGAGATGGATGAGTAGAAGAGAGAAGAAGAAAGAGAGATAGAGAGATAGAAAAGAAAAGAAAGAAAGAGAGAGAGAGAGAGAGAGAGAGAGAAAAGAGAGAGTAGAGAGAGAGAGAGAGAGCTAGGAGTTGTACCCAAAGTGAGAAGGAGACATAAAGAGAGAGATAATGAAAGTAGAAGAGATGTATGCTCTAAGATAACGAGTAGATCAAGTGATTTTATGTACATCCATATATCGAATGCATGTCGTCATATATGCGATCATTGAAGTAATATATTGTCTGTCATCCTTACATTCGATGTCAAGTAATCATCATGACTATCATCTCATCATCATCATCATCGTCATTATCATCATGCTATCGTCATCTATCATCATCATCATCGTCATTATCATCATTATTACATCATCATCATATCATCGTCATTACATCATCATCATCGTCATATCATCATCATCATGCATTATCATCATCATCATCGTCATTATCATATCATCATCATCATCGTCATCATCATCATCGTCATTATCATTCATTATTATCATCATCATCATCATCTCGCATTATCATCATTATTACATCCATCATTCACATCATCGTCATTATCATCATTATTATCATCATCATCATCATCGTCATATCTCATTATTACCATCATCAACATCATCGTCATTATCATCATTATCATCATCATCATCATATCATCATCATCGTCATTATCATCATTATTATCATCATCATCTAAGTCTTGTCGCAGAACAAGGTTTAAATCAATAGTTATAATGTATAGAATTCCGTGAAACGTAAATATGACTATGGTAAATCAATGTACTATGTAGGGACGGTGAAATAGTCTACATGACATTTTATTAATGTCAATAGAGCACAACATAGTGATGTCAAAATAACTGGTTCCAATCTCATTGGAAGTGTAAATCCACTCTTCCGAAGGACTGGAAGCGGCTATGTGGTCTTGTGGTATGACACTCGCTTTCAGATCGGAAGGTCCCATGTTCGAGCCTCGCTCGGCGCATAGGTGAGTCCTTGGAGAACGCTCTTTATTCATATTCTCTCACCGTACTCAGGAGTAAAATGAGTACCTGGCCGTTAACAGCATTGTCTCTGTCCGAAAAAATTGTAACATCGCCTAACAGGCGTCATGTCCCGTTCTAAATGTTAAATGTTGCTGTTGGCCAGGGACCCGTTGTAAAGCGCTTTGGGCACATTTAGTGGATATTGCGCTATATAAAAGCTCATTAAAAAAAGATTTGGATACCAAAAAAATATTAATTAACAATATGCCTTTCCACCACTGCATCATAAGATATCGTCGCCTAGGCATTCCATGAAGAAATAGATAATCCACCAAACAAGATGTCTGATGTCAACAGGAATCACTCATGCCTGTTGTCCAAGTGAGCAAATAGGGGTTAAAAAATCTTCCCAAAGACAAAATAAACGAAAGTGCCTGAAGTGGGGCTCGAACCCGGGACCTTCCGGATCACAGTACAATGCCTTACCCTCTCCTTACCAGATATTTCTAGAATTTTCCCCCGAAAATTCACACCCACCCTACATAAAAATAGACCTTTCTTACTCAAACAAAAAAGTAACAAGTACTTTCTACACAGAATGTTGTTCAGCAAAATGAAATCTCCAAGACAGTGTTTAGTATTTATAGCTGTAATCAAAGCATTTCCTTAGATTTTATGATGTACAAGAGACAATAGAATGAGAAAATTGTCGGTTTTATCGTAACAAATGTGACGATTTTGCTATGGGTGGTAAGGAGAGGGTTCACCACTCGGCCAATTCGCCCCACTGGATACAAGGGTTAACCACTCGGCCAATTCGCCCCACTGGATACAAGGGTTCACCACTCGGCCAATTCGCCCCACTGGATACAAGGGTTCACCACTCGGCCAATTCGCCCCACTGGATACAAGGGTTCACCACTCGGCCAATTCGCCCCACTGGATACAAGGGTTCACCACTCGGCCAATTCGCCCCACTGGATTACAAGGGTTCACCACTCGGCCAATTCGCCCCACTGGATACAAGGGTTCACCACTCGGCCAATTCGCCACACTGGATACAAGGGTTACACTCGGCCATGCCCCATGGTCGGGTCCATCGATTCGCCCCACTGGATACAAGGGTTCACCACTCGGCCAATTCGCCACACTGGATACAAGGGTTCACCACTCGGCCAATTCGCCCCACTGGATACAAGGGTTCACCACTCGGCCAATTCGCCCCACCTTGTGTACTTAATCTCCTGGTTTCAGAGTGATGACATCTGATTTTCTAGTCTAACTATAAGCTGTTCGTATCATCCATCCTCGCTTTTTTAACGTCCTGTCATCCTAAGAATCTCCTATACATCATCATCATCATCATCATCATCATCATCATCATCATCTCACATCATTGCCTTTTTTACTCCGGGTCAGGGTATAGGTCACAGACAGTTTCCACAGCTTGAAGAGGAAGAAGAGAGAAGAAGAAGAAGAAGAAGAAAGAAGAAGAAGAAGAAGAAGAGAAGAAGAAGAAGAAGAAGAAGAAGAAGAAGAAGAAGAAGAAGAAGAAGAAGAAGAAGAAGAAGAAGAAGAAGAAGAAGAAGAAGAAGAGAAGAAGAAGAAGAAGAAGAAGAAGAAGAAGAAGAAGAAGAAGAAGAAGAAGAAGAAGAAGAAGAAGAAGAAGAAGAAGAAGAAGAAGAAGAAGAAGAAGAAGAAGAAGAAGAAGAAAGCTATGTTGAGTGTGGTATCTGTGTTATCTGTTTACACATGAGCTGATATGTTTTGATAACATGACAGCGATGACGAAATGTAAGATTTACTGAAAAAATTAAAGTGAAAGGTAGAAATTGTAAACGAATATTCATAATTAATGTCGGATGTCACCGTGTTTTCTCATTAACAAAAAACAAAAACTATGCGGTTATGTGATAGATAGATAGTTAGACAGATAGATAGATAGATAGATAGATAGATAGATAGATAGATAGATAGATAGTTAGACAGATAGATAGATAGATAGATAGATATATATATATAGATAGATAGATAGATAGATAGATAGATAGATATGATAATATATAGATAGATAGATAATGATAGATAGATAGATAGATAGATAGATAGATAGATAGACAGATAGATAGATAGATAGATAGATAGATAGACAGATAGATAGATAGATAGATAGATAGATAGATATATAGATAGATAGATATATAGATAGATAGTTAGACAGATAGATAGATAGATAGATAGATAGATAGATAGATAGATAGATAGATAGATAGATAGATAGATAGATAGATAGACATGAAGGTAGACGATAGACATATTAGATAAATAGATAATTAGCGAGATAGGAGATGGACAGACATATAGAAAGATAGATAGTAAATTGACAAATTGGCTGATTATAACCACCAATATCGTAACAATTCTGGTGAAGAGAAGAACAATAAACTCCTTGTAGGAAAAGATGATAACATTTTTCGACATGTTATCGTCACTTCAGTGTATAGATAGTATGCGCTTGGCTACGAAGCTCACAACATTGCCATCCGGAAGTATAACGGACCAACACACAAAACTGAGTGTATCCATGAACGTTTATAGTCGGGTTAATACATTTCAGTGAGCATTACTCATAAACGCGGATGGCAAAAAGCATCAACAAAGACCAGAGTGACGTCATCTTCGAGCTATCTATAGATATTTTGTTTTTTCAATGAAAAAGTAGTCCTTCAGATCCCACGGAGCCGGAGTTGAACCCGGTGTCTATAGCGTGAAACGGACAATAGCAATTGTTTGCTACCCTTTGGATAGGACGCGGGTCTATCGCAAATTACTTTCCGCCGGATCTAATAGACCCAGCTACCCAATCACTAGTGGGTGGACTGAGGGTTCAAAAAATAATCTCGACTGCACCCGAGATCGAGCCCTTGGCCCCTTTGTATGTGAAGCAAGTGCTCTACCAACTGAGCTATCGCCCCCCCCCCTTCCCCTTTGTATGTGAAGCAAGTGCTCTACCAACTGAGCTATCGCCCCCCCCCTCCCCTTTGTATGTGAAGCAAGTGCTCTAACAACTGAGCTATCGCCCCCCCCCCTTCCCCTTTGTATGTGAAGCAAGTGCTCTAACAACTGAGCTATCGCCCCCCCCCTCCCTTTGTATGTGAAGCAAGTGCTCTACCAACTGAGCTATCGCCCCCCCCCCTTCCCCTTTGTATGTGAAGCAAGTGCTCTAACAACTGAGCTATCGCCCCCCACCCCTTCCCCTTTGTATGTGAAGCAAGTGCTCTAACAACTGAGCTATCGCCCCCCCCCCTCCCCTTTGTATGTGAAGCAAGTGCTCTACCAACTGAGCTATCGCCCCCCCCCCCTCCCCTTTGTATGTGAAGCAAGTGCTCTAACAACTGAGCTATCGCCCCCCCCCCTCCCCTTTGTATGTGAAGCAAGTGCTCTAACAACTGAGCTATCGCCCCCCCCCCTTCCCCTTTGTATGTGAAGCAAGTGCTCTAACAACTGAGCTATCGCCCCCCCCCCTCCCCTTTGTATGTGAAGCAAGTGCTCTACAACTGAGCTATCGCCCCCCCCCCTCCCCTTTGTATGTGAAGCAAGTGCTCTAACAACTGAGCTATCGCCCCCCCCCCTTCCCCTTTGTATGTGAAGCAAGTGCTCTAACAACTGAGCTATCGCCCCCCCCCTCCCCTTTGTATGTGAAGCAAGTGCTCTAACAACTGAGCTATCGCCCCCCCCCCCTTCCCCTTTGTATGTGAAGCAATTGCTCTACCAACTGAGCTATCGCCCCCCACCCCTTCCCCTTTGTATGTGAAGCAAGTGCTCTAACAACTGAGCTATCGCCCCCCCCCCTTCCCCTTTGTATGTGAAGCAAGTGCTCTACCAACTGAGCTATCGCCCCCCACCCCTTCCCCTTTGTATGTGAAGCAAGTGCTCTACCAACTGAGCTATCGCCCCCCCCCTCCCCTTTGTATGTGAAGCAAGTGCTCTACCAACTGAGCTATCGCCCCCCCCTCCCCTTTGTATGTGAAGCAAGTGCTCTACCAACTGAGCTATCGCCCCCCCCCCTTCCCCTTTGTTTCGAAGCAATTCGTATAAACAACGACTATGACCGCTACTCCCTTTTTGTATTGTCTTTAGACATTTTAATGTTTATCTATCTACAACTGCTATGCGCCTATTGCTGCTGAACGTCTAATCCCTACTTTGTGATTGTGAAGCAAGTGCTCATACCTAACTGACTATCGTCCCCTTTGTATGTGAAGCAAGTGCTCTACAACTGAGCTATCGCCCCCCCCCTCCCCTTTGTATGTGAAGCAAGTGCTCTACCAACTGAGCTATCGCCCCCCCCCCCCTTCCCCCTTTTTTCCGATACAATATCGTATAAAAGCAACGACATTGACGCTACTCAGCTTTTTGTTATTGTCTTTAGACATTTTAATAGGTAAATAAATATCATTAAATTCTATCAACCAGACTATAAACGTTCAAGGTTACACATAGTTTTGTGTGTTGATACGTTAAATCCGGCTGACGGATGTTGTGAGTTTTTTGTTTTTTGTATTTTTTGCAAAACGCAATGCATCATTACTACCGTACTCTTTAAAAACCCTGATTTAAAAATTTGGCCAGAAAACTCGTCCTTCAAATATCGATCGATTTAAATGACTCTCATCATGGCAAAATCTCTCAAACCCGGGACTTCGGCGAAATCCCTTGGAGTCCTGGGTTTGAGTATTTTTGCCAAGATGAGAGTCATTTAAATTGAACGATATTTGAAGGTCGAGTTTTCTGGCCAAATATTTAAATATGTGTCTTTTTTTAAGATTACGACAGAATTACGTGTGTGCTCCTAATTGGAGTGTGTTGGAGATGCACACCTGTGTGTGTGTGTGTGTGTGTGAGAGAGAGTGTGTGTGTGTGTGTGAGTGTATGTGTGTGTATGTGTGTGTGTACACATTATGGTAATTGGGATAGCGTTGGAGTTTGAGGATTGAATTAGGTGGATGGGATTCTGATCGGGAACGTGTTTATATTGATGATGATGATGATGATGATGATGATGATGATGATGATGATGATGGTAATGATGATGGTGATGGTGATGATGATGATGATGATGATGATGATGATGATGATGATGATGATGATGATGGATGAGTGATGTGATGGTGATGTGATGATGTATGATGATGATGATGATGTGATGATGATGTGTGATGATGTGATGATGATGGATGATGATGATGGTGATGATGATGATGATGATGGTGATGGTGATGATGATGATGTGATGGTGATGAGTGATGATGATGTGATGGTGATGGTGATGATGATGTGATGATGATGATGATGATGATGATGATGATGATGATGATGATGATGGTGATGGATGATGGTGATGGTGATGATGATGATGATGTGATGATGGTGATGATGGATGATGATGATGTGATGATGATGTGATGATGATGTGATGATGGTGATGATGATGTGATGTGATGATGATGATGATGATGATGATGATGATGATGTGTGTGATGATGATGATTGATGATGATGATGTGATGAATGTTGATGTGTGGTTGATGGTGAGTGGTGTGTGGTGATGGTGGTGATGATGTGTGGATGATGATGATGATGATGATGATGATGATGATGATGATGATGATGATGATGATGATGTAAGCATATTTACTAAAAGCATGCATCACTTACGGACAATATCTGACATTAATATTATAGTAGTTATAGCAGTCTAAAGTGTCAAAAAGTGTGAGGAATGGATGAACTTTGTCTATACTTTTTAGGAACCCTTGAGAATATTTGGTGCTGTGCGCTTGGCTAAGAAACTCACAACATTGCCATCCGTAAATATAACGGACTAGAACAAATAGTTCTATGCGTTTAGGTAAATTAAAACATCTGTCAAGCAGGTGTAATGTGCAAACCTACAAAATCATGTGTAACCCTGACTTGAACGTATTTGTAGTCTGCTCAGATAGAATTTAATGAGAACTAATCCCCAAAATGGATCTCTAAAAACAATAACAAAGAGTTGAATGACGCCAATAGGCTTCACTTCCCTCGTAATGACCCATGGTAATTCAGTAACTGGCTCTAAACTATAGGAACAATGGCGTACGACCTTTTGAAATATTTCTCCGACTAGCATAAAAGTTTATCCAGAGGAGAAAAACATTACAAATCTGATCATGTTTTGACTTTTATACATTCTGATCACCATGACTTATGAAAATTTCTAGCCAGCATGAAGAATAAAAAGTACCGATTTTCTTTGTTTAGAAGCACACTGCTCGCCGTTGCTGGGCGGACGTGACGTCAGACTAGTGAATCTGATTTCAACGGCCGGAGTCGTTAATGACAACCGACTAAGCAAATTGTTTTTGAAATTAGAAAAATCACACCAATTATGAAAATGAAACTTATATTAAATAGTAATATTTATTGGGCATTGCAACTACATTCCATAATCGCTATCACAAATGCTGTGGAATTATGGAAGTCCTGCCCGCGGTTCTTGAACTCTCTCCTTACCAGCCATTTTCAGGATGTTCCCCAAAATTCACACAAAAACATATTTTTTATCACACAAACACAATAGCAGTAAAGTTCTTGCCATACATAATTTCTTTAGCAAAACATGCTCTACAACACACTGTTCATTTTCTTTAAAATTTATGATGTACAAAATAAATTTGAATAAGAAAAATGTTGGTTGTATCGTCACGAATGGGACGATTTTCCTATAGTTGGTAAGGAGAGAGTTAAGAGGGAGGCCTTCCGAAAGCTCCGACATCCCGAGTATTTTTTTTTTTTTTGGAATAATTTTCTAGTAGGGGGTTTGGGAGGGTGGAAACTTTTTCTTATAATGTTTTAATAGGGGGTTTGGGAGGGGGGTGGGAGACTTTTATTAGATAGAACATAATAAAAATAAAGAATACTGGGGATGTAGGAGCTTTTGGAAAGCCTCGCGGTTAATATTCACTGGTATATATAACATTAATAAATCAAATTTATGACAATGAAGTACTCACGTTGAACACACACACACACACACACACACACACACACACAACGATAACACTGAATAGTTGAGTTGTCATGTGCTGCATTTTCTTCCTGTTCTCGAATATTCGACCTTGCTTTATCTCTATGAAACCTTCTGTCATTGATGAATGAATGATTCGCTGTGAAGAAAAAACACCTTGGAATATTGGTCAACTACACAGTACACAGTAAGTCATAACCAACACACAAGACATGTATGTGTGTTACAACCAGGGTCAGAAAACTGTCTGGCATTGTGTGATTTCTTTGTTTACAACTCTCAATTTTCGTGAGTAGTTGTCACTTCGCTTCCATAATATAGATAGTATGCGCTTGGCTAAGAAGCTCACAACATTGCCATCCGGAAGTATAACGGACCAACACACAAAACTGTGTGTAACCATGAACTTTTATAGTCAGGCAAATACAGTTATGTGAGCATTACTCATAAACGCAGATGGCAAAAACCAATAACAAAGTTCTGATTGACGTCATCTTCGAACTATCTATACTGTACTACTGCGAATAGTGATTTTCTCTATTCTCAGTAGTACTGGGAATAGTGATTTCCTCTATTCTCAGTGGTACTGGGAATAGCGATTTCCTCTTTTCGCAGTAGTACTGGGAATCGTGATTTCCTCTATTCGCAGTAGTACTGGGAATAGTGATTTCCTCTATTCTCAGTGGTACTGGGAATAGTTCTCGTATTTCCTATCTGTATCATTCGTACAGTATGTATCGATATCATATCTATCATATCTATCTATGTATCGCTATCGTATCGTATCGTATCGTATCGTATCGTATCATATCTATCATATCATATCATATCTATGATATCGTATATTTCGTATCGATATCATATCATATCATAATCGTATCTATCGTATCGTATCGTATCGTATCATATCATATCATATCGTATCTATCGTATCGTATCATATCATATCATATCATATCATATCGTATCATATCATATCATATCATATCATAATCATATCATATCATATCATATCATATCATATCATATCATATCATATCTATCTCATATCATATCATATCATATCATATCATATCTATCTATCATATCATCATCATCATATCATATCAATATCATATCATATCATATCATATCATATCATATCATATCATATCATATCATATCATATCATTATCATATCATATCATATCTATCATATCATATCATATCAATCTATCATATCGTATCATATCATATCATATCATATCATATCATATCATATCATATCATATCACATCGTATCATATCGTATCATATCATATCATATCATATCATATCATATCATATCATATCGTATCATATCATATCATATCGTATCATATCATATCATATCGTATCATATCGTATCGTATCATATCATATCATATCGTATCGTATCGTATCGTATCATATCATATCATATCGTATCATATCGTATCGTATCGTATCGTATCGTATCGTATCATATCATATCATATCATATCGTATCGTATCGTATCGTATCGTATCGTATCATATTATATTATATCGTATCATATCGTATCGTATCATATCGTATCGTATCATATCATATCATATCATATCATATCGTATCATATCATATCGTATCGTATCATATCTTATCATATCATATCATATCATATCAGAAAAGTGAGTGGAGCAGGCACTTATGTTGGTAACAACAAGATATGAAGTGAATAGAAAAGTGCCAGAAGACAATAGAGAATAAAAATTTTTTTCGCGCGTGTGGGTTTGAACCTGCGACCTTATTGGTACGACAACTCCGCTGGCAGTGAGAGCGTGGCTCTACCGTGTGAGCTATCCACGAACACAAATATTCGTTTCAAACTCAAAGTCATTACTAGATCCCTCTCTCACCCACTTCTTGAGACCGCCGATTCGTTCGTACACCACCATCGCGAATAATTTTGACCAGCAGTTAAGCTTAATCAATATTCTCAACACAAACATATAACAGAAACGATTGAGACATTGATGTATGCTCCGGTGTATGGGTGAATTTTTAATTCAGAAAAGTGAGTGGAGCAGGCACTTATGTTGGTAACAACAAGATATGAAGTGAATAGAAAAGTGCCAGAAGACAATAGAGAATAAAAATTTTTTTCGCGGCGGTGGTGGGGTTTGAACCTGCGACCTTATTGGTACGACAACTCCGCCTGGCAGGTGAGAGCGTGGCTCTACCGTGTGAGCTATCCACGAACACAAAATATTCGTTTCAAACTCAAAGTCATTACTAGATCCCTCTCTCACCACACTTCTTGAGACCGCCGATTCGTTCGTACACCACCATCGCGAATAATTTTGACCAGCAGTTAAGCTTAATAGCCAATATTCTCAACACAAACATATAACATAGAAACGATTGAGACATTGAGTATGCTCCGGTGTATGGGGTGAATTTTTAATTCAGAAAAGTGAGTGGAGCAGGCACTTATGTTGGTAACAACAAGATATGAAGTGAATAGAAAAGTGCCAGAAGACAATAGAGAATAAAAATTTTTTTCGCGGCGGTGTGGGGTTTGAACTGCGACCTTATTGGTACGACAACTCCGCTGGCAGGTGAAGCGTGGCTCTACCGTGTGAGCTATCCACGAACACAAAATATTCGTTTCAAACTCAAAGTCATTACTAATCCCTCTCTCACCAACTTTTGAGACCGCCGATTCGTCGTACACCACCATCGCGAATAATTTTGACCAGCAGTTAAGCTAATAGCCATATTCTCAACACAAACATATAACATAGAAACGATTGAGACATTGAGTATGCTCCGTGTATGGGGTGAATTTTTAATCAGAAAAGTGAGTGGAGCAGGCACTATGTTGGTAAAACAAGATATGAAGTGATAGAAAAGTGCCAGAAGACAATAGAGAATAAAAATTTTTTTTTTCATATCTTGTTGTTACCAACATAAGTGCCTGCTCCACTCACTTTTCTGAATTAAAAATTCACCCCATACACCGGAGCATACTCAATGTCTCAATCGTTTCTATGTTATATGTTTGTGTTGAGAATATTGGCTATTAAGCTTAACTGCTGGTCAAAATTATTCGCGATGGTGGTGTACGAACGAATCGGCGGTCTCAAGAAGTGGGTGAGAGAGGGATCTAGTAATGACTTTGAGTTTGAAACGAATATTTTGTGTTCGTGGATAGCTCACACGGTAGAGCCACGCTCTCACCTGCCAGGCGGAGTTGTCGTACCAATAAGGTCGCAGGTTCAAACCCCACCACCGCCGCGAAAAAAAATTTTTATTCTCTATTGTCTTCTGGCACTTTTCTATTCACTTCATATCTTGTTGTTACCAACATAAGTGCCTGCTCCACTCACTTTTCTGAATTAAAAATTCACCCCATACACCGGAGCATACTCAATGTCTCAATCGTTTCTATGTTATATGTTTGTGTTGAGAATATTGGCTATTAAGCTTAACTGCTGGTCAAAATTATTCGCGATGGTGGTGTACGAACGAATCGGCGGTCTCAAGAAGTGGGTGAGAGAGGGATCTAGTAATGACTTTGAGTTTGAAACGAATATTTTGTGTTCGTGGATAGCTCACACGGTAGAGCCACGCTCTCACCTGCCAGGCGGAGTTGTCGTACCAATAAGGTCGCAGGTTCAAACCCCACCACCGCCGCGAAAAAAATTTTTATTCTCTATTGTCTTCTGGCACTTTTCTATTCACTTCATATCTTGTTGTTACCAACATAAGTGCCTGCTCCACTCACTTTTCTGAATTAAAAATTCACCCCATACACCGGAGCATACTCAATGTCTCAATCGTTTCTATGTTATATGTTTGTGTTGAGAATATTGGCTATTAAGCTTAACTGCTGGTCAAAATTATTCGCGATGGTGGTGTACGAACGAATCGGCGGTCTCAAGAAGTGGGTGAGAGAGGGATCTAGTAATGACTTTGAGTTTGAAACGAATATTTTGTGTTCGTGGATAGCTCACACGGTAGAGCCACGCTCTCACCTGCCAGGCGGAGTTGTCGTACCAATAAGGTCGCAGGTTCAAACCCCACCACCGCCGCGAAAAAAATTTTTATTCTCTATTGTCTTCTGGCACTTTTCTATTCACTTCATATCTTGTTGTTACCAACATAAGTGCCTGCTCCACTCACTTTTCTGAATTAAAAATTCACCCCATACACCGGAGCATACTCAATGTCTCAATCGTTTCTATGTTATATGTTTGTGTTGAGAATATTGGCTATTAAGCTTAACTGCTGGTCAAAATTATTCGCGATGGTGGTGTACGAACGAATCGGCGGTCTCAAGAAGTGGGTGAGAGAGGGATCTAGTAATGACTTTGAGTTTGAAACGAATATTTTGTGTTCGTGGATAGCTCACACGGTAGAGCCACGCTCTCACCTGCCAGGCGGAGTTGTCGTACCAATAAGGTCGCAGGTTCAAACCCCACCACCGCCGCGAAAAAATTTTTTATTCTCTATTGTCTTCTGGCACTTTTCTATTCACTTCATATCTTGTTCATATCATATCATATCATATCGTATCGTATCATATCATATCATATCGTATCATATCATATCATATCATATCGTATCATATCATATCGTATCGTATCATATCTTATCATATATATATTCAAAATGATTAAAGATTACACGGGCCAAAAAACCTTTAAATATCCAGTTTCTTTTACCATTATAAATATATTATTGTTAACACAAACAAGAGAAAAGATCAATTTGATTCATGGACATTCTAAGTACACGAAAGTACACAAAAGTACACAAAGTGCACAAAAGTACATACAAGTACACAAAAGTACACAAAGTACACAAAAGTACATACAAGTACACAAAAGTACACAAACGTACACAAAAGTACAAACAAAAGTACACCATGACCAGGGCCTACGCCTAAGTCCTAATAATTTGTCACTTGGAGAACTGGCCTACCGTCCGTTTGAAGTTAGTGAGCGAGAAACGAGGAATTGAATTAGTGGGCTCGAGAAGAACTTAATAAGGAATTGTGTTTATATATGTGTTTGTGTGTGTGTGTGTTGTGTGTGTGTGTGTGTGTTGTGTGTGTGTGTGTGAGAGGATGGTGGTTGGGGGTCAGGGGGGGGGGTCGGAGAACATGCGAATGACTGAGTGAATTAATGAATTAAATGAATGATTGAATGAATGAATGAATGAATGAATGAATGAATGAATGAATGATTAAATGAATGCAAGGATGAATAAAGTGAATGAATGAATGGACGGATAAACGATTGGATGAATAAATGAATGTATAAATGAATGAATGGATGGATGCATGAATGAATAAATTAATTCATGGATGAATAAAGTGAATGAATTAATAAATGAATAAACGGTTGGATGAAAAAAAATAACGAATGACTGAATGAATGAGTAAATTAATTG
>NC_088367.1:55908475-55910975 GCF_034508935.2 Berghia stephanieae | reverse complement strand
CTGAGTGACGTCAACTTCATTCTATCTATAAATATGTCTTTGTCCAGATCACGGCATTTAACAGGTTAATATCACGGACACTTTACAACCCAAACGATTCCTACGAGTAATGCGGCTATGTGGTCTAGTGGTATAACACTCGCTTTCAGATCGGAAGGTCCTGGGTTCGAGCCTCGCGGGGCGCATAGTTGAGTCCTTGGAAAAGGCTCTTTACTCACATTCTCTCACCGTACTCATGTGTGAAACGAGTACATGGTCGTTAACAGCGTTGTCTCTGTCCGAAAAAAATTGTAATATCGCCTAAAGGCGTCATGTCCCGTCCTAAATGTTGAGTGTTGCTGTTTGCCAGGGACCCCCTATAAAGCGCTTTGAGCACGTTTAGTGGATATTGCTTTATATAAAAGCTCATGAAAGCTCATTTTTACGAGTAATGCATAAGGTTATCAAATTTACAATCTAATCTTTATATTTCTTTATAAACTATTTTCAAATAAATATAAATAGGATTAGAAAATAAATAATTACAAACAAACAAACACACAGACAAATAGATGTACGGATAGATCCAAACCTGAACACTCGAAGCGAATGAAGGACTTGATGAGCCTGAGCCAACTCACAAACACTCACTGACTTAGTCCTCATGGATCACAGATAGTCACTCTTGTGATGATAATAATAATAATAATAATAATAATAATAATAATAATAATAGTAATAATAATAATAATAGTAATAATAATAATAATAATCATAGTAATAATAATAATAATAATAATAATAATAATAATAATAATAATAATAATAATAATAATAATAATAATAATTAATAATAAAAGTAATAATAATAACAATAATAATAAATAAATAACAATAATAATAATAATAATAATAATAGTACAATCCCAACCGGTAATACATAGAATGTGGGTATTAAAACACAACAAATTATTCCAATAGTTCCATCGTTTCATCCATCCATCTATCTTATCACTTCTCACGCAGACGACAGGTCACCGAGCACCCCTTCACTACTCACACCGTACAACGTTAGTCGCCGTTCGTCTTCGTCGCATGTTGCATCTCTCTCCCTCTCTCTCCCTCTATCTCTCACTCACTCACTCTCTCCCCCATTTCTCTCTATTCCGGTACTGGCAAGGAAGAGTCTACAGCTCTCTCTCTCTCTCTCTCTCTCTCTCTCTCTCTCTCTCTCTCTCTCTCTCTCTCTAAATCACAATTTCTCCACTTCATTCCTCCGTCTCTTTCATAGCAGCGAACAGAAACCTTCATTTTCATTCTTGGTTAGCACGATTCAATTCAAGTACTTCTGGTGGGGTTTAGGATTTGCTGAGATCGTAGGGTGTCTGTCACACACACTAATTTATCTCATTACTCTTCTTCTTCTGCTTCTTCTTCTTCTTCTTCTTCTTGTTCTTTTTGTACTTGTTGTTATTGTTGTTGTTGTTGTTGTTGTTGTGTCTTCTTCTTCTTGTTCTTCTTGTTCTTGTTATTATTATTATTATTATTATTATTATTATTATTATTATTATTATTATTATTATTATTATTATTATTATTATTATTATCATTATTATTATCTTCTAATATTTATTATTGTTGTTGTTGAAATGAGCATTATCATTATCATTATCACCATCATCATCACTACCGCCACTGCACCAATTATTCCCAGGGTATGTATTTCGTCAGGCCATTTATTTGATATCAAATTTATCAGTGTGTTGATATGGTTGCACGCCATCCATCCAGGGAACTGATTCATCCATACAAACCATGTTATTCCTTAATTTACTCTTTGACATCAACAAAGCTTAACACCCGTGCCTATTTCTAACTAGAGCTTTTATATAGTGGAATTTCCACTAAACGTGCTCAAAGCACTTTACAAGGAGTTCCCTGACCAACAGCAACATTTAACATTTAGAATGAGACATGAAGACGTGTAGGCGATATTACAATTGTTTTCCGACAGAGACAACGCTGTTAACGGCCAGGTACTCATTTTTCACGCGAGTACGATGAGAAAATGTGAGTAAAGAGTCTTTTCCAAGAACTCAACTATGCACCGAGCTAGGCTCGAACCCAGGACCTTCCGATCCGAAAGCGAGTGTCATACCACAAGACCACATAGCCGCACTTTTAGAAAGACACGCATTTTTAACAAATTGGCCAGAAAATTGGTTCTTCACATATCTATCGATTTAAATGACCCTCACCTTGGCAACAACAAAAAAACCCCGAAAAAACCCCTCTCCTAATGTTATGTAGTTTTGTGGTATGACACTCGCTTTCGGATGGGAAGGTTCTGGGTTCGAGCCTCACTCGGCGCATAGTTGAGTTCTCTGGGAATATCCTCTTTACTCACATTATTCTCTTACCGTACTCAGGTGTAAAATGAGTACCTGGCCGTTAACAGCGTCTTCTCTTTCGGAAAAAAAAAATGTCTCGTTATTTTTTGTTACGTGTTGTTGTTGGTCAA
>NC_088367.1:55898475-55903475 GCF_034508935.2 Berghia stephanieae | reverse complement strand
GAAGAAGAAGAAGAAGAAGAAGAAGAAGAAGAAGAAGAAGAAGAAGAAGAAGAAGAAGAAGAAGAAGAAAAAGAAGAAGAAGAAGAAGAAATGGATGATGAACAACAACAACAACAACAATAATAACAAGAATTAGAGCAACATCAGAAACATCTTCAACATAACAAAAATAGCAATAACAACAAATAATACCAAAAAAAAAAAAAACAAAAAAAAAACATCGACAACAAAAACAATATAAAGCAAGAACAACAGCAAAAACAACACCAACATGAACAACAGCAAGAAGAACAAGAATAACAACAACAACGACAACAACACAACCAATAACAACAACAACGACAACAACACAACCAATAACAACAACAACGACAACAACACAACCAATAACAACAATAAGTAGAAGAAAAACATTTAGGAGTGAAATAATTGTTGAAATAGACACAAAAAGGGGAAATAAAACCTGTTGTTGTTTTAGAACAATATTTTCCTTGGTTGGTCATAGCGCCCGGACTTGATCACTCTTTCTGAAGAGGGATTTGGGGGGGGGGTGGAGAAAGAAATAATTGATGAATGAACCTAAGACCTCAGTTGAGGCGGAGTTGTCGTACCAGTTAGGTCGCGGGTTCTAGCGTAGCCATCTTTATGTTATAGCCTGGCACTGAAACCCAAAAGGACTGGCATTTTGACGTCATTATTTGTTTTTTGCACCGCCTAGTGAGTTGTCGTTAGTAGAGCTCATGGAAACAAGTTATTTTATTGGTTGAACATTGAATACAGCTCACGATTTGTTTTCTTTTGTGGCAAAAGACTGGCCTTTTGACGTCATTTCTTGGTCATTGTCAGGCCATAACTTTACGAAGGCCACGGTTCGAGCCCCCATCGCCGCGGTGAGATTTTTATTCTCTATTGTCCGTTTGCCATTGGAATCCACTAGTCCAAGCCGTCATCTGATAGACTCTCTCATGATAGACCTTGGAGTTTGTGTTTCCACATGGAGATGATGACATGTCCGTCATCTGATAGACTCTCTCATGATAGACCTTGGAGTTTGTGTTTCCACATGGAGATGATGACATGTCCGTCATCTGATGGACTCTCTCATGATAGACCTTGGAGTTTGTGATTCCACATGGAGATGATGACATGTCCGTCATCTGATGGACTCTCTCATGATAGACCTTGGAGTCACCACATGGAGATGATGACATGTCCGTCATCTGATGGACTCTCTCATGATAGACCTTGGAGTCACCACAAAGAGATGATGACATGTCCGCCATCTAATGGACTCTCTCATGATAGACCTTGGAGTTTGTGATTCCACATGGAGATGATGACATGTCCGCCATCTGATGGACTCTCTCATGATAGACCTTGGAGTTTGTGGTTCCACATGGAGAAGATGACATGTCCGTCATCTGATGGACTCTCTCATGATAGACCTTGGAGTGACCACATGGAGATGATGACATGTCCGTCATCTGATGGACTCTCTTATGATAGACCTTGGAGTCACCACATGGAGATGATGACATGTCCGCCATCTGATGGACTCTCTCATGATAGACCTTGGAGTGACCGCATGGAGATGATGACATGTCCGTCATCTGATGGACTCTCTCATGATAGACCTTGGAGTTTCCACATAGAGATGATGAAAATTGATTTACAAAGATCTAATGAAAATGAGCTTTATATAGCGCACTATCCACTAAATGTGCTCAAAGCGCTTTACAAGGGGTCTCTGGTCAACAGCAACATTTAACATGTAGGACGGGACATGACGCCTGTTAGGCGATATTACAATTTTTCGGACAAAAGACAACGCTGTTAACGGCCAGGTACTCATTTTACACCTGAGTACGGTGAGAGAATAATGTGAGTAAGGAGCCTTTTTCCAAGGACTCAACTATGCGCTGAGCGCGAGGCTCGAACCCAGGACCTTCCGATCCGAAAGCGAGTGTCATACCACTAGACCACATAGCCGCTCAATACACTTGGTTGCAATTATTTACAATATTTGCTGTCTCCTGTCACTTTCCTACTCACTTCATTTCTTGTTGTAATCCACATCAATGGCTGCTCCACTCATTTTTCTGAATAAATAGACCTCAGTTGATGACCGAATCCGAATCAATGGACCAAATCAGGCAGCCCATGATTATAGTTTGAGCTTTCATATAATATTATATATAAAACGATGTCCACTAAATGTGCTCAAAGCGCTTTACATGGAATACAAGGTCAACAGCAACACTTCAACATGTAGGATGAGACACAATATTGGTAAGGCACCATAACCTTGTTGTTTTTTTTGTTTTGTTTTGTTTGTCTGTTGTTTTTTAAATTTTGTTTTCTTTCGTTTTGTTTTGTTAACTTTTTTGTTCTTTTTGTATTTTTGTTGTTTTGTTTTTTTTTGTTTTTTTTTTTTTTTTTGTTTGTTTTGTTTTTGTTTTTGCTCAACAGGGAGACAGATTAATTTCATCCCCTTAATCGTTTAACACCTGGTGATAACATGTCATAAAAGAGTCTATTTTTTTGTGGGTGGCTATGTGGTCCAGTGGTTTGACACGCGCCATCTTACCGGAGTGGAAGATCCAGGGTTCGAATCCCCCGCTGAGTAGCGCATAGTAGAGTTCTTGGAAAAAGACTCTTTACTCGCGTTCTCTCACCGCAATCGGGTGTAAATTGAGGAATGGTCATTATGTCCTACCTACATGTCACGTGTTGTTGTTATTGTTGTTGTTATTATTGGCGAGGGATTTCTTGTAAAAGCACTTTGAGTAGGTTTGAGTACAGTAGTTATTGTGGATGCATCGCGAAGTCCCAGGTTTGAGAGTATTTTGTCATGGTGAGGTTCATAAAATCGATCGATATTTAAAGGTGGAGTTTTCTGGCCTATTTTTTTAAATATATTACTATTCTTCAGAGTGCGTTATTTAAAGATGTTCTATTTTCCGTTCTCATCAAACACATATTTGTTTATCGTGTAATAAAATTACTTATTCCACTCCTCTCCCTAAATAGTAACACGTAATGATATCAAGGTTACAATAATAATTTGTGACGTCAGATTATCAAACGTAAATTTCACTAAAAATCAGATTATTTTTTTAAAAAGTAGGCCTATCATTTAAATGTTTTTGAAGATGCCTTTTATTCAAAGATGACGTTATAGGGAATGAGATTAGCGGAAGAGTAGCGTCCCTTGATTGGGGGGTAACCTTACAGAGAGAACGTCAAATTGGTTTTGCGCATGCGTCTCTCTCGTCCTCGCTTTCGGTGAAGTGTCTCATGGCGCTTTCACCGGAAGCGAGGAAGAGAGACGCATGCGCACAACCAACATGACGTTCTCTCTCTCTCTCTCTCTCTCTCTCTCTCTTTCTCTCTCTCTCTCTCTCTCTCTCTCTCTCTCTCTCTAATAACTTTTCCGCCGGTGACGTCCAATCAAGGGACGCTACTCTTCCGCTAATCTCATTCCCTATCGGAATCAATTGAGGTCTGCGGTTGGGAACACGTCCGGAATTCCAAAAAGCAAGAGTGTAAGAATCGCATATTATTTAATTTACATTTTATCTCCTATCCGTGCGGTTTTGATTTGTTTTGTTCCGAGAAGCGCATAGTTGAGTCCTTGGACAAGGCTCTTTACTCACATTCTCTCACCGTATTCGAGGAGGCTTGGCCCAGCACCTTTCATACCGTTAGACCACATAGACGCATAATCAGGATAAAAGCACTATGACGGGATAGGAGTAATGTGATCTATGTATAATTTATAAGGAATAATGATATTGTCATTAAAGGTATTCAGTTTAGAAAGAAAGGTGAGTAGGTTCTCCGTTTTATCCTGTTTTCACTCGAAGATACGAATCGGAAAATTGGAAAGAAAATAAAAACCCAAAAAACAGTAAATGAATGCTGACTGACGTCAATTTCGTGCCTTCTATATGCCTGTGGTAGATTGCAATTAATGATTTTGAACATGGAACTGCTAGAAATAGGAGAAAAAAGTGTGATGTCTAAAAACAGGTTCCAAACTCATTGGAAGTGTAAAAATGCGATTTCAGAGGGACTGAATACACATCCGGTGTAATTGATCCTCTGATTTCAGAGTGATGACATCATATTTTGTAGTCTAAATTTATGCTGGTCATCAATAAAAATCACCGATCCTCGCTCTTTTACGTCCTGAAATCCTTAGAATCTGCCTATACAACCTGGTACTGAAAAAGTCATGCAACTTTTTATGTAACCGATTCATTCTTAGTACTCCGAAAGATTGGTGACATATTATACACTTCCGATGGTTTTGGAACCAGAAATGCTTTAGGCGTGACGTCACGACATTTCTTCCCCATTTGTTTTACTTCCTGTTGTTGCCATCACGTGATCGTCTCCAAGGTCACTGGTGGAGGTTGACCGAACTGATCTCAAGTACCCAAGGGGAGATTGGCCTCTCCAATCATCGGGAACTTTGTCACGGGATTCTTCAGCTGTTTTGTCGAATTTCGTGAAGGATGCTTCAACCTGCTGAAACCCATCCATTTCCTTTTCTGTCGAACTCTGAAAAAAAAAACCCATATTTGAAAATTTGGCCAGAAATCTCGTCCTTCAAATATCGATCGATTTAAATGACCCTCATCTTGGCAAAAACTCTCAAACCTGGGACTTCGCGAAGACCATAATTAAAATCTTAGGTTTGAGAGGTTTTCGCCAAGATCAGGGTCATTTAAATCGATCGATGTTTGAAGGAAGAGTTTTCCTGCCAAATTTTCAAATATGGGTTTTTGAAGAGTACGGCAGATTTGAGATCTATTCAGTCTTGGAGTCTGTTGTCTTCTGGCGATCCGAGAGTTTTGCATGCGTTAGATGGTTAAGTATTAACCCTTTAACACACGTGATTTGAACACAAAAGATTCATCTTCTTTTCAGATCTGCTTCGTGGAGTGTTTTGGGGTTCTTGTTATAGATAGTATGCGCTTGGCTAAGAAGCTCAC
>NC_088367.1:55893475-55895975 GCF_034508935.2 Berghia stephanieae | reverse complement strand
GGATGGGAGGATGGATGGATGGGTGGATATATAGATATATGGATATATATATATATATATATATATATATATAGAGAGAGAGAGAGAGAGAGTGAGAGAGAGAGAGAGAGAGAGAGAGAGAAAGAAAGAAAGAATGAGATAGAAAGGTAGATAAGGCTAAATGGAGGGGTGTAGTAATATCCTATTTCAATTAATGTACATCTGACGTGATGCACTGCCAACGTACGTGCCTACATCCGCGATATTTGATAGGCCTTTTACCGGATCTACTTTCACCTTATTGCTTTTCACCGATCATTCCGCCTGCCAAGACTCATTATTATTATAATTATTATTATTATTATTATTATTATTATTATTATTATTATTATTATTATTATTATTATTATTATTATTATTATTATTATTATTATTATTATTATTTTATCATCATCATCATCATCGTCATCATCATTATTCTTTATTATTATTATTATTATTATTATTATTATTATTATTATTATTATTATTATTATTATTATTATTATTATTATTATTATTATTTAATTTTTTTTCTTTTTTTTTCTTTCTTTTTTTTCCTTCAATTTTTTATTTATTTATTTATTTTTTATTAGCATTCGAATTTACACTTCTTTCTATATAATATTATTTTACTATTAATTACTTTTCTAATTTCAACAATGGATGCTATTCGGTTAGGTAAAATACTCACATCCTCCAACTGGATATTACGTGTAGTCCCATTCAGAGCCTTTAGGCCCATGGATCCTTGAATTAATCCCGGTTTTTATAGCGTGAAGCTGATAATAGCAATTTCTTGCTACCCTTTGGATAGGGCACTCGTCCGCCAGATCTAACAGGCACAGCTACCCATTCTCTCCTGGGTAGACAGGGGTGGGGGATCAGAAAAAAAAATCCCCGACTGCACTCGGGATCGATCTCAATGCCTTTGCGTGTGAAGCGAGTGCTCTACCAACTGAGCTATCGGAACCCCTGGATGCAACGTTCCAACGCACAAAATAAAACTAAATATGTGACCTTCAACGTTTATAGTCTGATTGATAGAATTAAGTAAGAATTATTCATTAAAATAGGTTGTCTATAAATAAAAACAAAGAACTGAGTGACGTCAATTTCATTCCTTCTATTCATCCTTTCACTCCCCTGCATTGGAAAGACGTGTCTTTAGAAATTTGGCCAGAAAACTCGTCCTTCAAATATCGATCGATTTAAATGGCCTTCAGCGTGGCGAAAACTCCCAAACCCGGGACTTTAATAAAGACTTCGCGAAGTCCCAGGTTTGAGAGTTTTGGCCAAGATGATTACTTTCAATATGTAACCTATTCATTATGAGGAAGGACTAGTTACATACACACTTCCAATGAGTATGGAACCGGAAGAAGAGAAGGTTTGACGTCACGACTATTGACGTCTATAGCAGGAATGGCGTTGACGTCACTCAGCTCTTTGTCATTATTTACAGACAGCCTTTTAGATAACCAGTTCTCACTATATTGTATTAATCAGACTATAAACGTCTGCACATCGTTTTGTGTGCAGGTCGTTATATCCGGATGGCGGATGTTGTGAGTTTTTTTGTGTGCTAAACTCATAGCATCATTAACATCTGCAACTATAATAGGAATGCCACCATACTATTCAATATGTAACCAATTCATTAATAGTCCTTCGAAGTGGTTATATCATATACATAATTCCAATGAATTTGGAACCGGAAGACTAGAAGGTGTGACATCACGACTTCTCTGTCCATTTATTGGCGTAGATAGAACGAAGTTGACGTCACTCGGGCCTTTGTCGTTGTTTTTTGCCATCCATGTTTATGAGAAATTCTCACTTAACTGTATTTTCCAGAATATAAAAATTCATGTTACACATAGTTTTGTGTGTTGGTCCGTTATACTTCCGGATGGCAATGTTGTGAGCTTCTTAGCAAAGCGCATACTATCTATAGTGTGAGACACAACAACTTGCAGTGATCAAATTAGACAGCTTGCCGTTTGGGATTGAGGTAGAGTGATGGAGGTTGGGGCGGGGTGGGGGGGGGGGGGATAAGAAGGGTAGGGTTGGGTGAATGAATGGGGAGGGAATGTGGGGGAGGGGGGGTAAGAAGGGTAGGGTTGGGTGAATGAATGGGGAGGGAATGTGGGGGAGGGGGAGGTGGGGGTTCGGAGTGGATTTGGGGAGGGGGGGGGGGTAAGAAGGGTAGGGTTGGGTGAATGAATGGGGAGGGAATGTGGGGGAGGGGGGGTGGGGGGGGGGTCGGAGTGGATTTGGGGTGGTTGGGGGGTGGTAAGAAGGGTAGGGTTGGGTGAATGAATGGGGAGGGAATGTGGGGGGGGGGGGGTAAGAAGGGTAGGGTTGGGTGAATGAATGGGGAGGGAATGTGGGGGAGGGGGAGGTGGGGGGGGGTCGGAGTGGATTGGGGGTGGGGGGGGGGGTAAGAAGGGTAGGGTTGGGTGAATGAATGGGGAGGGAA
>NC_088367.1:55870975-55888475 GCF_034508935.2 Berghia stephanieae | reverse complement strand
CAGTCAAAGGGCAACATCCCAGCATAACTGACAGAATAGAAGCATTAGTAACGTTTATGTCCCTTTAATCAATGTTTCTCGAAATCACAATATTCACCACTTAACTGCTGTACACCTGTAAAACACGTATTTAAAAATTTGGTCAGTAAACTCGTCCTTCAACTATCGATTGAGTTTAATGACCCTCATCTAGGCAAAAAACTCTTAAACCTGTGACTTCAAACAAGTCATTTAAATCGATCGAGATTTGAAGGACGAGTTTCCTGACCAAATTTTTTAATATGTCCTTTTCAAGAGTACGGCACTTATTGATATTTTACGATATCGTGAAGTTTCTACAAGAGGTGTACAAAGGGATATAAACGTTTATATTCCTTCAATTATGTTAGATATGATGAGTTGTTGCCCTTTGACCAGAAGAAACATAAACGAAAAAAGCAGCATCAAAGTTCGTAACAAGCCATAAATGGAATCCGATTTTACTTTCATGTAATGCAATGGCCCTCTTGCAATATCCTTCACTCCATATCAATGCTATACACTTCGTTAAATCACTCACAACATCCGCCAACCGGATATATAACGTACCAACACACAAAACGATGTGTAGCCTTAAAATGTTTATAGCCCGATAGATATATTTTAATGAGAACTAATCATTAAAGTCAAGTTGCTATTACATGGCCTCCAACCCAACAAAAAGAGACCAGGCAAATTTATGTTGCCACAATCTACAGTGGACTGCCAACTTCACTCGTTCTGTCCTCAACTATTTGACTGTGGAAAAACTCTTACATATAACTTAATCATCTATTTTATTATCTCAAATGTTGAAATTTCTCTCGCAGAAAATAATGATATCCTTAAAATAACACGTTAACTCGTATTATTCCTTAGCGGTTCGAACATTCGCTCGAATATTACGAACAGCAAATTGTCCAAGGGGAATAATCCAGTTAAGCCAGTATGTATTACGAACAGCAAATTGTTCAAGGGGAATAATCCAGTTAAGCCAGTATGTATTACGAACAGCAAATTGTTCAAGGGGAATAATCCAGTTAAGCCAGTATGTATTACGAACAGCAAATTGTTCAAGGGGAATAATCCAGTTAAGCCAGTATGTATTACAAACAGCAAATTGTTCAAGGGGAGTAATCCAGTTAAGCCAGTATGTATTACGAACAGCAAATTGTTCAAGGGGAATAATCCAGTTAAGCCAGTATGTATTACGAACAGCAAATTGTTCAAGGGGAATAATCCAGTTAAGCCAGTATGTATGTCCAAAAATTAAGGTGTTAACTTTTTTTTATCCTTTTGCAGTTTGCAAACTTTGGTCCATCCAAGGAATTATTCGAAGGCCAGGCTTGCCAAACTTTGACTGATATTTTCGAATAATTGCAGCAAGCAAAACTTTCAATCTATACTAAGACAGTTAAATGATTTATTTAAAAAACATCCACGAAGTAAGTACAACAAAAATGACTTGAAAAAGGCAGAAATCATATTTAAAAATTTTATTCTTAAAAGTTTTACCTACATCTCCCCCCTCCCTCCCCCACACCCCCCCCCCCGCTCCTCCCTCCCCACAACCCCCCCCCCCCGCCCCTCCATCCCCCACAACCCATGGGCAGCGTTCCGACATTCTGTATGGGAGCTGAATAAACAATGTATCTGATGTAGTTCCATAGGAAACAAGTCATATGGATCAATAAATGACCTATGACCCGGGCTGCTATGCAATCGAGTCCATATTTCTCTTCATCTGTTTGGAAACGTGTCGTTTAGAAATGGGAACGATCTATATTCAGGTTTTCGTCCAAACGAGTCATCCATCACATGATTTGTTGCTGTCCAAAGACTGGATATTTCTTAAGAAATGCAAACGCGTTGCTTTGTTTATGAAAGTTGTAAACATACCCATGTGTCAAGCTGAACAATTAATGACCAATCGTGATGTTAGATATTTGAAAAGCTGTGAACACTTTTCACTATGTGGGTCGCTTTGAGCACAATTTGCAAAGTTACCAATGACCTCGAGCACATGGAAAGTTATTATAGATCATCTCCATTGGCCTGTCTCCAAGGTGGTTGAGCATTGTCTTACTGAAAATTTGACTACGGGAAACTGATGTTTTAGTCAGCGCTGTTCATGCGGCAAGGGCCTGTTACGCATCGCACTTGTGTTTTTCTATATTTAACCAGGATATACTGTAATCTTTTTGTATATTTTTATATATAGCAGGATAATAAGCAATCTGTGATACATTGGCCTTTAAATTTATATAGTTGTACAGATTGATTTTAATATAATATTAAATAAGCCGTAATGATTTCAATTTTACAACGTTATGGTCAAGTACAGCTCGACATTTTAAAAGATTTTACGGCCAAACGTGAACTGTGATCATGAAAACAAACACAGCAGAATCTACATGTATTGTTATTCCAAGTCGCAAGCATACAAGAGGAAGGAAAGGGGGCGTTAAATCCCGTATGAAAAGGAGAAAATGTAAACCTGTGCTGCCTGTGATAGTGAGTGGCAATGTTAGATCAAAGAGCGTGTAGGTAACGATTGTTATGGTACCAAGAGCTCTCACTTCCCGCTTTTGGTGAAGCCACGCATCTTCCTTCTTCTACTCGTATTTTCTTCATTGTATCAGTAAGCCTAGCGCGCATGATACACGCGGAGCACACCCACCTCGCTGTCTCGCCTGGTTCGCGAAAATAGCATTGCGGTTAAGAGAAGTGAGAGCTCTTGGTAACTACATTACCCTACACACTCTTTGGTTAGATCTATTAACAACAAAAATTGAAGAATGGGAGCGATCTATATTCATGTTTTCGTAAAAGCAGGTCATCAATCACATGATTTGTTGCTGTCCAACGATTGGATATTTCTTAACAAATGTAATCACGCTGCTTTGTTTACAGATGTTATAAACATACACATGTGTCAAGCTGAATCAAGTGACCAATCGTGATGTTAGATATTTAAAAAGCTGTGAACACTTTTCATTAGGTGGGTCACTTTGAGAACATTTTGCAATGTGACCAATGACATCGAGCACATGGAAAGTTAATACAGATCATGCCCATTGCTTACCGTGTCAGTCAGACTATATTATTTACCACGAGAGTTTACCAAAATGTTTATCAATGTCGTCTATATATCACCGGACGCACATGGACCGACAGCACTGAAATATATGGCGGAAAGTATTAACAATCAACTGAAATTATCACCCAATAGCATAGTCCTGGTGACAGGGGACTTCAATCACGTTCCTCCTGACAAATCTTTTCCCCTACAACAACACACCACGTGTCTACTAGAAACGAACGCACAATCGATCTTTTTTATTCAAATATTCAAAATGGATATTCTTCTCGTCAACTGGCCCATCTTGGTGAATCCGATCACAATATGGTACTTATGATACCTAAATACAAAACTAAATTGATATCTGTCCCAGTCGTTCAAAAACAAATTCAGGTATAGGATAGCGATGTAACAATGCACCAAGGGAGGGCTTCGACTCCTCCAATTGGATTATTTTTATTGAATCAGCAAATGACCTCAATGAACTTTGGGACATCGTAACTAACTATATAACCTTATGCGAACAAAATATTGTGAAAAGAAAAACAATAAAATCATTTGGAAATAACAAACCTTGGCTGACAAAATCGATAAAAGAGTTGTTAAATGAGAAAAAATATGCATTCAAGACTGGTGACCAAGAGGAGAGGAAAAAGTTCAAAGAAAATTAATTAAAACCATCCGAGAGGGGAAACAAATATACAGAGAAAACGTTGAGAGGAAACGGAAAGGTAATGGCATGAAATGTGTGTGGAACAATATCAAAATAGTCACAGGAATGAACGGTAATAATTGTCTATGAAAATTTAGACTGGACAAATCATTCATGCAAAGTTCTTAATAAGATGAAGACAAGATTATTCATGATGAGGAGACTGTACTCTATAAATGTTGACAAAGCAATTTTATCTTTTTTTTATAAATCTTGCATTGTAAGTCTCTTTGTTTTGTTTCTGTGCAGCTGCTTGGGGTAGAAATTGAAAACATCTGAAGTAATAAAAATAAATAGAATAATAACGCATGCTAATCGAATGTTAGGAAATGACGGATGGAACGATTTTGTCGATTTTCATAAAGATATTGCTAATGTTAAGATTAACAAAATTCAAAGAGACGAGTTCCACCCTCTGTACCACGAAATCAAAATAAGCCACAGGAGTAACAGACTAATGCACATGAAACCAAAAGACAATGATATTTTAATTCATTTTTACCATAAGCAATACGAAACTTGAGGATGATTTTTACTACATGACATTTGAAGGATACTATATTCGCTCTAAAATCTATTTATTTATGCATTTTAACATTGTGTTATATCTACATTATTTATTCTATATTTATACATTAAAATACCATGCTTTATTTTTACTTTTTATCAACCTGTGTTGGCTAGGTGCAATGCTTCACAATCTATTTTCAAAATTCTATTTACATTACAAATCCATTATTACAACTCTATTCTACTTTCATGTCCGATTTTTATAGCATTGCTTGTAACTGCTGTATATTATGGATATTTTTTATATTTGATGTTTATTTTACTTTTAATTAGCTTCCTATTTTCATTAATTAGTTCATGACAGTGTATAAATCTGTGCTAATATAACGATGAATGATGTGTAACATTATGATAATTTCCATTCAGGATCAATAAAGTATATCTAATCTTATCTTATCTTATCTTATCTTATCTTATCTTATCTTATGTAGTGCCATACAGGGAGATGACTGGTGACCCAGGTGGTCAGGCAACCGAGTTCATCTCTCCCAATCCATCTGTCTGAAACCATGTGGTTTAGAATTTCGCGAACGTCCTGTCTCTAAGGTGAAGGATTCGAACATCATCTTACTGAAATATTCGCTATTGGTATCTGATGTAGTCCAATAGGAAAAAGTCATAAGAGATGTCCGGTGACCCATGCGACCACGAAATCGAGTTCATCTCTCCCAGTCCATCTGTCTGAATCCATGTCGTTTAGAATTTCCAAGGTGAATGAACACAGTCTTACGGAAATATCATCCATGGCTGATATTCACAAAAATGGGATGCACCATGAAATTCAAGCATACCGAAACTATAGATATTTTCAGTAATAGTTGGCACAGTAAAGAAAGGTGGACACATAACTCTTTTGTGCATCTGTCAACACTAAACATTAACTTTGTGTCTCAGCAAATTAGAATACCCGTTTCTGTGTTTGTTTGTTTTTTTAAGAATCGTTTTTTTATGTCCTGTTATGGCCTTCCAAACTGGGATATGAAACGCTGTTGAGCTGCTTTTGGCGATTCCTTTTCATGCAGTCCAATTGAATAAAGAGAATTTAGTGGCACAGTTATTGTAAATTCCGAAATAGAAGGAGAGAAAAATGAGGTCCATTAAGTCCATGTCCATTGTTGCTAACGTTGATGATGTCATGAAGGTCAATGACCAATGGGGATTGGAATGAATGACTTTTCCTCACATGACGATGGTGAAAACCAAAAGTAAATATCGATAATGATTTTAGAAAAACAGGTTTTTGGAAAGAAAGAAAAAGGAATATAACAGCTTTTAAAAAAGAACAGAATAAACACGGAACGTTTCGGGCTGAAAACCATTCTTCAGCCAACAACAACAAAATGCAATAAAGACATAAATACATTACTTAATTCCACGACAGATATATTTTGTAGGTCCTCAAAGATTTTTCTACAACTGAGAGAACCTACAAAATATCTCTGTCGTCAATCTAGGATTTTGTAATGTATTTATGTCTTTATTGCTTTTTGTTGTTGTTGTTGGCTGAAGAAGGGTTTTGAACTCGAATCGTACCGTGATGGGTATTTTGTTCTATTTGGGGGGGGGGGAGTTGAAGATATATATTCATTTTTTGTTGATTACTTTTTACAGTCCACAGCTTTTAGCAGCTTTCTTAGTATCACTTTGTGAATTCATGGAAATGCTGTGTGGACACTGTGTATGTTAATATTGGAGATACGTAGTTGTGTGTTGTCTGTTGTGTAACGACCTCGGCCCTCCTTGTCTATTCCAAACTTCTAGTGAAGATTTTCAAAAAACACCATGTCCTGTAGAAGAAGAAGAAGAAGAATTACGCTTGTAATCTGAAGTGTACCGTCGTCGTCGTCGTCGTCGTCACCATCATCAGCAGCAGCATCATCAACATGTTCGTCTATATCATCATCATCATCATCATCATCATCATCATCATCATCATCATCATCATCATCATCAACATCATTATCATCATCATCATCATCATCATCATCATCATCATCATCATCATCATCATCATCACCATACCTAATAAATAAAAAACATGAGCTTTTATATAGAACCATGTCTACTAAACGTGCTCAAAGCGCTTTACAAAAGGTCCCTTTCGAACAACAAGATTGAATATGCACGACGAGACATGATACATATTAGGCGATAATATTATAATTTTCTTTTCGGACAGAGACAGCTTTGTTAATGGCCAGGTACTCGTTTACACCTACTACAGTGAGAGAATAATATGAATAAAAGAGTCTTTTACAAGGACTCAACTATGCGCCGCTTAGAACGGGATTTGAACCCTGGACCTTCAGTTCCTAAGACGAGTGTTTTACCACAAGTCTGCACACTATAAAGTCGTTCCCTTATTACTTATTATTCTAAAACCATTATATTTATATATTTTCATCTGGTTGTCACCAAAGGGACAGCGTGGCTCAGCGGTACGGTCTTTGCTTCTTACCCGAAAGGTACCGAGTTCAATCACCCGCCGCTGCGCTGCGCTGTATGTCCTTGGCCAAGTCACCTCGCCCTAGCTCAATTTGCGGCGCTGCACTACGGCTGACGCCTGGGTTATTCCAGTCTTATTTTGGAATAGACCCTAAACACAAATTTCCACTATGGGATGAATAAAGGGAATCTTTTTTTTTTTCATTTTAAAAATGAAATGTCATTAAATGTTATTGAATCCGACACGCCACAAAAGCTACAAAAACACACGGAAAGAACTCGAAAATAGGTTTAGATTTGTTTATAGGTAGTCATGGCAACCATATTGAGGCGCATTGAGCAAAAAGACAATGGCAAACAAAACATAAAGCATTTATTTAATCACATGACCACAGTTAAGGTACAGTGCGGCTATGTGGTCTAGTGGTATGACACTCGCTTTCGGATCGGAAGGTCCTGGGCTCGAGTCTCGCGCTCGGCGAATAGTTGAGTCCTTGGAAAAGGCTCTTTACTCACATTCTCTCACTGTACTCAGGTGTAAAATGAGTACCTGGCCGTTAACAGCGTTGTCTTTGTCCGAAAAATTGTAATATCGCCTAACAGGCTTCATGTCCCGTCCTACATGTTAAATGTTGCTGTTGACCAGGGACTCCTTGTAAAAGCGCTTTGAGCACATTTAGTGGATATTGCGCTATAGAAAGCTCAATTTTTAAATTTTTTTTTGGCTGGAATGTTTTTATTTTACAGATTCTAGTAACTCTTTCCTTACCAACCACAGGAAAATCGTCACATTCGTTACGATGCAGCCAACATTTTTCTCATTCTCATTTCCTTTGTACATCACAATATTTGAACAAAAATGTTATAGTTAAAGTATATTAACACTGTGTTGGAGAGAAAAAAATATGTATAGCAAGAACCAACAGTTTTTGTGTTTGAGTGAAATAAATCTATTTTTGTATAGGTTTGGTGTGAAGTTTTGGGGCAACCCGGAAAATAGCTGGTAGGGAGAGAGTTAACCCTTTCCTTACCAACCATAGGAAAATCGTCACATTCATTACGATAAAACCAATAGGGAATGAGATTAGCTGAAGAGTAGCGTCCCTTGACTGGACGTCACCTTACAGAGAGAACGTCAAAATGGTTTTGCGCATGCGTCTCTCTCGTCATCGCTTTCGATGAAGTGTCTCATTGCGCACAACCAACATGACGTTCTCTCTCTAATAACTTATCCGCTCGTGACTTCCAATCAAGGGACGCTACTCTTCCGCTAATCTGATTCCCTATAATTTCTCATTCTGATTTCAATTTTACATCACAAAATCTAAATATTTTTTTGTTTGTTATGGCTATAAAATCTTGATACTGTTTGTAGGGCTCAATTCGATTAAAACTATTATGTTTAGAATGTAATTGGTGTTTTCCTCTTTGAGTAAGAAAAAAAAAATTGTGTTGGGTGTATTGGGGACAATTCTGAAAATGGCTGGTAAGGAGAGGGTTAAAAAGGGGAATAACTCACCAAAAGGAATGCGGATGCAAGGATAAGGGCTTTGTTGATTACATGGATGTCTTTGGGAACTGGGAAGGGGAGGAGGGGAAAATATAGACATATATGTGATTAAAGCATCATCATTATCATCATCACCATCAATATCATTATCATCATCATCATCATCATCATCATCATCATCATCATCATCATCATCATCATTATCATCATGATCATCATCGTCGTCGTCGTCGTCATCATCATCATAATCATCACCATCACCATAACAACCACCAACCATCACCACCACCATTATCATCACCATCATCATCACAGTCACTATCACCACCACCAACACCACCACCACCACCACCACTACCACCATCACCACCAACACCATCACAGTCACCACCACCACCACCACCACCACCACCATCACCAACACCATCACCACCACCACCACCACCACCACCACCACCACCATCACCAACACCATCACCAACACCACCACCATCACCACCACCACCACCACCACCATCACCACCACCACCACCAACACCATCACCACCACCACCAACACCACCATCACCACCACCACCACCACCACCACAAACACCATCACCACCACAACCATCAACACCACCACCACCACCACCATCATTACTCTAATTTCAAGGCCCCTATAACTCACACGTTACTTTGAATGCTTTGCCCTCGGTCAAGACACCTCCCCAATGTTTGGCGATATTCGCGATGACCTGTCCATCGGACACGTCGCACACCTGAAAAAAAATTGATCACTTAATGCTATGCGTTTAGTTAAAATACTCACACCATCCGCCAGATTGATACCAGTTACTGAAAACTAATCAGCGAACAGCCTGTTTAAAAACAATAACAAACAGCTGAATGACGTAACTCTCTCCTTACCAGCTATTTTTAGAATTTCCCCCCGAAAATTCACACCCACCCAGCACAATAATAGCATTTTCTTACTCAAACAAAAAAAGTAACAAGTGAGCTCTGCAACACAGTGTTTAGTATTTATAGCTGTAATTGTAATCAAAGGATTTCTTTAAATGTTGTGATGTGCATGAGAAGTCATAATGAGAAAAGTGTCGGTTACATCGTAACGACTGTGACGATTTTCCTATTGGTGGTAAGTAGAGGGTTATACTTCGTTCCTTCTACAAAATTACTAGAAAAGGTGATGATCATGAAACAAAACAAAAAAACGTGAGCTTTTATGTAGCGCAATATTGACTAAACGTAATCCAAGCGCTTTACAAAAGGTCCCTGATAAAAATAGCAACAAGTAACATGTAGAACGAGACATGACGCCTCTTAGCGTAGCCATCGTTATGTTATAGCCTGACACTGAAATCCAAAAGGACTGGCACTTTGACGTGATTATTTGGTTTTTGCACCGTCTTGTGAGTTGTCGTTAGTAGAGCTTATGGAAGCAAGTTATTTCATTGGTTGAACTATTGAATACATCTCACGATTTGTTTTCTTTTGTGGCAAAAGACTGGCATTTATTCGTCATTTTTTGGTCAGTATCAGGCCAAAACTTTACGAAGGCCACGGTCTTAGACGATATTACACCTTTTGTTCGGACAGAGACAGACAGAGCTGTTAACGACCAGGGTACTCACTTCACACTACCTGAGTACGGTGATAGAATGTGAATAAAGAACATTTTTCCTAGGACTCAAGCTCCGAGCGAGGTACGAACTCAGAACCTTCCGATCTGAAAGCGAGTATCATACCACAAGACCACATAGTCGCACTTCAAAGAAGTTCACGTTTGATGGGGTTCAATCGCTCGATAATTGAAAAACAAATTTTCCGGTAAAAAAAAAAAAAAATTTTTAAACCTTTTTTTTATTGTCTTTTCTTTTGAGTACGACAGAATTAACCAGACCTTGGAAAGACGCGTATGTTAAAATTTAGCCAGAAAAATCTTCCCTCTAATAAAGATTGATTAAAAATGACCCATTTTGGAAAGGAAAAAACCTCTCAAATTTGGGACTTGCCCAGATGAAGGTCATTTAAATCGATCAAAATATTCGAAGGTAGGACGAGTTTCCTGGCCAAAATTTTCCGATCCTTGTCGTTTCGGAGTACGGAAGTTAACCGGTTTACTTAACATTATTATTAACACCGCAACATGAAACCGGATTGGGCTGGTGGGTCACGTGATGCGGCTTACATGAAAACTGACTTCATGTTCACAACACGGCGCTTGATAGCAGCAGAACTTCCCATTTATTTCGTATAGTTGTGTCCCCTTCTGGTCGAAAAGTCCAAGAACTGGCCGAAAGTAGTATTGTCTGTGAGGTAAAGGGGATGAAAAATATAATAATAATAATAATAATAATAATAATAATAATAATAATAATGATAATATAATAATAATAATAATAATAATAATGAAAGATAAGAAAAAATAATAAAAAATAAAAAGAAAAAAGAAGAAGAAGAAGAAGAAGAAGAAGAATGATGATGATGATGATGAAAACACGAATTCACGGAGGGGAAGTAAATTATAAATATAAAACACAGCACTGAATGAAAGATTAGTTTGAAAACCAATAAACTAAATTAAGCAAAGGCTATTTGAAACAGTTCAGTCTTTAAATTGGACTTGATAGAGTTAAAAGTTGGAGAGTGTCTGGTTGGGGGGGGGGGGGGCACAGGGAATTCCTGATTTTTGGAGCTGCATATTTGAGATAGATCTGTTGGAAACAAAATTGTGAGCTTTAATATTGCGCAATTTCTACTGGGTGAGGTGTGGGGAGCGAAGTGGTCGAGTGGTTAAGGCATTGTACTGTGATCCGGAAGGTCCCGGGTTTGACCTCCGCTTCAGGCACTTTCGTTTTTTATTTTTTCATTTTTTTTTCATTGGGCAATATTATTAACCCCCAATTTGTTCACTTTGGACAACATGGGTGATTCCTGTTGACATCAGACATCATGTTTGATGGATTATCTGTATTCCTTCATGGAATGCCTAGGCGATGGAATCTCACTGTGACAACATGGGTGATTCCTGTTGACATCAGACATCTTGTTTGATGAATTATCTATATTCCTTCGTTGAATGCCTAGGCGACGGTATCTCACTGTGACAACATGGGTGATTCCTGTTGACATCAGACATCTTGTTTGATGAATTATCTATATTCCTTCGTGGAATGCCTAGGCGACGGTATCTCACTGTGACAACATGGGTGATTCCTGTTGACATCAGACATCTTGTTTGATGAATTATCTATATTCCTTCGTGGAATGCCTAGGCGACGGTATCTCACTGTGACAACATGGGTGATTCCTGTTGACATCAGACATCTTGTTTGATGGATTATCTATATTATTCCTTCGTGGAATGCCTAGGCGATGGGATCTTATGGTGCCGATGCGAAAGGGCGTAATTGATTTCCATTAAATGTGCTCCATACGTCCCAGGTTTTAGAATTATTTTTTTTGCCTAGATGATTGTCAATTTATATCGATTGATATTTGAAGGATGAAGGGCGAGTATTTCTGGCCAAATTTTTGAATACATTTTTTTCCAGAGTCCCAGCAGTTTACTGGTTAATATCACCATGCAGACCTGCCGAGGACGACGAAAAATTCGAAGAAATACGGATTTTTGGCTCCAGCTACAGAACTGCATTCTCCTCTTTGACTCAATAAATAAATAAATACATAGATAAATAAATAAAATAAATAAATGAATAAATAAATATAAAATAAATAAATAAATAAATAAATAAATAAATAAATAAAAATAAATAAAATTCCCTACATTCATCCCATAGGGGAATTTTTCTTATGGGCCAATTCCAAGAGAAGGCTGGAATAACCCAGGCGTAAGCCGTAGTGCAGCGTCGCAAACTGAGCTAAGGCGAGGTGACTTGCTCAATCAAAGCCGCTCAGCGCAGCGGGTACTTGAACTTGGTACCTTTTTGGGTACGAACCTTACCGCTGAGCCACGCTGCCCCTAGTTCAGAAGGAAAGTTTAATTCATCAGAAACTATATTCAAGACTGTGGACCATTTTGGATCATGCTGAGAGCAAATTGTTTATTTCTAAGGTTATTTAAAGTTAATTTTTCTATTTTTTCAAAGTAAGCAGCTCTACAAGGTCGTGATGTATCCCTTTAAAAAAAGATGAGCTTTTATATACCGCAATATCCACTAAACGTGCGCAAAGCGCTTTATAAGGGGTCCCTGGCCAACAGCAACATTTAACATGTAGGACGGGAAAACACGCCTGTTAGGCGATATTACAATATTTTTTTGCGGACAGAGACAACGATGTTAACGGTCAGGTACTCGTTTTAAACCTGAGTACCGTGAGAGAATGTGAGTTAAAAAGCATTTTCCAAGGACTCAACTAACTATGCGCCGAGCGAGCGAGGCTCGAACCCAGGACCTTCCGATCCAAAAGCGAGTGTCATACCACTAGACCACATAACCCCATATTATCCCTTACCTTGCCCTCATCATCCCAAGCATATAGCCAATCCCGTCGTGAATGTAAATGGGGTAATCACAGCACCCGTCGGCACACCAAGGGCAAAAGGCACAACACTTATAGGGTCGGTCCAGTTGGATAACGTCCTGACAAAAATGATAATAGATCAGTTGAAGAGCTTAATATACAACAATGAATATTATAACAACTTCAAACAATGTGAGGAGGAGGAAAAGATGATGATGAAAAAGAAGCATATAGCCAATCCCGTCGTGAATGTAAATGGGGTAATCACAGCACCCGTCGGCACACCACGGACAGAAAGCACAACACTTATAGGGTCGGTCCAGTTGGATGACGTCCTCAAAAAATATAATAATAGATCAGTTAAAGAGCTTAATAAACAACAATGAATATTATAACAACTTCAAACATAAGTGAAGAGGAAGAGGAGGAGGAGGAAGAAGAAGAAGAAGAGAAGGAAGGAAGAAGAAGAAGAAGAAAAGAAGAAGAAGAAGAAGAAGAAGAGAAGGAGAAGAAAGAAGAAGAAAGAAGAAAGAAGAAGAGAAGAAGAAGAAGAAGAAGAAGAAGAAGAAGAGAAGAAGAAAGAAGAAGAAGAAGAAGAAGAAGAAGAAGAAGAAGAAGAAGAAGAAGAAGAAGAAGAAGAAGAAGAAGAAGAAGAAGAAGAAGAGAAGAAGGAGGAGGAAGGAGGAGGAGGAGGAGGAGGAGGAGGAGGAGATGAGATGAAGAAGAAGAAAGAAGAAGAAGAAGAAGAAGAAGAAGAAGAAGAAGAAGAAGAAGAAAAGAAGAAGAAGGAGGAGGAGGAGGAGGAGGAGGAGGAGGAGGAGGAGATGAAGAAGAAGAAGAAGAAGAAGAAGAAGAAGAAGAAGAAGAAGAAGAGAGAAGAAGAGAGAAGAAGAGAGAAGAAGGAGGAGGAGGAGGAGGAGGAGGAGGAGGAGGAGAGAGTAGGAGAGAAAGAGGAGGAGAGAAGAGAAGAAGAAGAAGAAGAAGAAGAAGAAGAAGAAGAAGAAGAAGAAGAAGAAGAAGAAGAAGAAGAAGAAGAAGAAGAAGAAGAAGAAGAAGAAGAAGAAGAAGAAGAAGAAGAAGAAGAAGAAGCCCTTAAGTTTGGTTTTGAATGTTAATGCTGTCACCTGACCTACATTGTGTTGGATGTCGTCTATGATAAAGGTGAAGCTTCGCTGTCCCCGGCAAAAGATGCGACAACAACAGGAAGAATCTGGAAGGAATGAGTAAATAAAATATATATATTCTTTCAAAGCAATTGGCTTCAACACTCATGACGTCACTTCCTTCGTAATGACGCATAATAACTTAGTAACTGGTTCTAAACTATCGGAACAATGGAGGACGCCCTTATGAAATATTTCTCCGACGAGGATAAAAGTGTATCCAGAGGAGAAAAACATTATAAATCTGATCATGTTTTGACTTTTATACATTCTGATCACATGACATGTGAAAAAGTTCTAGCCAGCATGAAGAATAATAATTACTAATTTTCTTTGTTTAGAACCATCTGCTCGCCGTTGCTGGACGACGTGACATCAGACTATAGAATCCAATTATAGGGTTGGAGGACAAAATTGCTCCGTTGATCTCACAAGTGCATAGCTACAGTGACAAAATGAGTCTAGCAGGCGATTGGTCCTGTATAAAATTGAAATACGGTTCAATATGCGCATACTGAGACAACAAATTAATCATTGTGAAACGCAGTGAGCATGATTAATCCGTGGAAATGCGCTTACAAAATCTATTTGTGAGTACTTAGGGAATATATTTGTGAGTAGGAATATATTTTGGAGTACGTAGGGAATTTTTGTGAGTACTTAGGGAATCTATATGTGAGTACTTAGGGAATATTTTACAGTGTTGAAATTATTCATATTATAAAGCGCGGCTCTGGTTATGGAGCTGCTCCTTTTTTATATATACATCCTATTTCCGTTGTATTTCTTATGTTATTGTGTAGATTTTAACACGTCTGTACAAAAAATTTCCTTTTTGGGATACAATAAAGTATTATTATTATTATTATTTTATTATTATTATTATTATTATTATTATTATTATTTATTATTATTATTATTATTTTATTATTATTATTATTATTATTATTATAATATTTGTGAGTACTTAGGGATTTTATTTATGAGTACAAAGGGAATCTATTTAGTGAGTACCATAGGGAATCTATTTAGTGAGTACATAGGGAATCTATTTAGTGAGTACAAAGGGAATCTATTTAGTGAGTACATAGGGAATCTATTTGTGAGTACATAGGGAATCTATTTAGTGAGTACAAAGGGAATCTCTTTTGTGAGTACAAATGGAATATATTTAGTGAGTACATAGGGAATCTATTTAGTGAGTACATAGGGAATCTATTTGTGAGTACAAAGGGAATCTATTTAGTGAGTACATAGGGAATCTGTTTAGTGAGTACAAAGGGAATCTATAATTTGTGAGTACAAAGGGAATCTGTTTAGTGAGTACAAAGGGAATCTATAATTTGTGAGTACAAAGGGAATCTATTTAGTGAGTAAAAAGGGAATCTATTTAGTGAGTACAAAGGGAATCTATTTAGTGAGAACATAGGGAATCTATTTGTGAGTACATAGGGAATCAATAAGTTTGTATATAGGGAATCTATTTAGTGAGTACATAAGGAATCTATTTAGTGATTACATAGTGAATCTATAATTTGTGAGTACAAAGGGAATCTGTTTAATGAGTACATAGGGAATCTATTTAGTGATTACATAGGGAATCTATAATTTGTGAGTACAAAGGGAATCTATTTAGTGAGTACATAGTGAATCTATAATTTGTGAGTACAAAGGGAATCTGTTTAATGAGTACATAGGGAATCTATTTAGTGATTACATAGGAATCTATAATTTGTGAGTACAAAGGGAATCTATTTAGTGAGTAATAGGAATCTATTTAGTGAGTACATAGGGAATCTATAATTTGTGAGTACAAATGGAATCTATTTAGTGAGTACATAGGGAATCTATTTAGTGAGTACAAATGGAATCTATTTAGTGAGTACATAGGGAATCTATAATTTGTGAGTACAAATGGAATCTATTTAGTGAGTACTTACCTTCATAGCCATAAAACAATTTTTGTCCATGAACGTTCATGACGGTGTATTTGTTATCGCTGTCAATGCCTGTCAGAACTGGGCAGATATAGGGTTTAAATGGGTAAAATTAATACAATTCAGAAAGGTGAGTGGAGCAGGCACTTATGCTGAAAATTACAAGAAATGAGGTGAGTAGGAAAGTGCCAGAAGACAATAGAGAACAAAAATTTCGTGACCTTTTCGAGCTCCTATCGCTGCCGGGAAATGTTTGTTCTCTGTTGTCTTATGATAGTTTCCTACTCTATTTATGTCTTGTTATTATCAAAATTATTACAGTATTGATGATGGTGGTTGTGGTGGTGGTTGTGGTGATGGTGGTGGTGGTGGTGTTGGTGGTTGTGGTGGTGGTGGTTGTGGTGGTGGTGGTGGTGGTGGTGGTGGTGGTGGTGGTCGTTGTGGTGGTGGTTGTGGTGGTGGTGATGGTTGTGGTGGTGGTTGTGATGGTGGTGGTGGTGGTTGTGGTAGTGGTGGTGGTGGTGGTGGTGGTAGTGGTGATGATGATGGTTGTGGTGGTGGTTGTGGTGGTGGTTGTAGTGGTGGTGATGGTGGTGGTGTTAGTTGTGGTGGCAATGGTGGTGGTGGTGTTGGTGGTGGTGGTGTTGGTGGTAGTGGTGGTGCTGATGGTCGTGGTGATTTTAGGATTGCGAAATATCGGTTGGAAGAAGAAAAAATAGCAGAAGAAGAAAAAGAAGAAAAAGAAGAAGAAGAAGAAGAAGAAGAGAAAGAAGAAGAAAGGGAAAGAAGAAGAAGAAGAAGAAGAAGAAGAAAGAAGAAGAAGAAAGAAGAAGAGAAGAAGAAGAAGAAGAAGAAGAAGAAGAAGAAGAAGAAGAAGAAGAAGAAGAAGAAGAAGAAGAAGAAGAAGAAGAAGAAGAAGAGAAGAAGAGAAGAAGAAGAAGAAGAAGAAGAAGAAGAAGAAGAAGAGAAGAAGAAGAAGAAGAAGAAGAAGAAGAAGAAGAAGAAGAAGAAGAAGAAGAAGAAGAAGAAAAGAAGAAGAAGAAGAAGAAGAAGAAGAAGAAGAAGAAGAAGAAGAAGAAGAAGAAGAAGAAGAAGAAGAAGAAGAAGAAGAAGAAGAAGAAGAAGAAGAAGAAGAAAGAAGAAGAAGAAGAAGAAGAAGAAGAGAAGAAGAAGAGAGAAGAAGAAGAAGAAGAAGAAAGAAGAAGGAAGAAGAAGAAGAAGAAGAAGAAGAAGAAGAAGAAGAAGAAGAAGAAGAAGAAGAAGAAGAAGAAGAAGAAGAAGAAGAAAGAAGAGAAGAAGAAGAAGAAAGAAGAAGAAGAAAGAAGAAGAAGAAGAAGAAGAAGAAGAAGAGAAGAAGAAGAAGAGAAGAAGAAGAAGAAGAAGAAGAAGAAGAAGAAGAAGAAGAAGAAGAAGAAGAAGAAGAAGAAAGAAGAAGAAGAAGAAGAAGAAGAAGAAGAAGAAGAAGAAGAAGAAGAAGAAGAAGAAGAAGAAAGAAGAAGAAGAAGAAGAAGAGAAGAGAAGAAGAAGAAGAAGAAGAAGAAGAAGAAGAAGAAGAAGAAGAAGAAGAAGAAGAAG
>NC_088367.1:55855975-55865975 GCF_034508935.2 Berghia stephanieae | reverse complement strand
TAAAACTCTCGAATGTACAAGTTGGACTTGCCAAATTAATGGAAATAGAGTTAATTATACTACGAATATTGAATTATTCCTGTATTAGATATTTAATTCACAATATTATCAATGAATTGACATTGAATACTTATTATATAAAAGTTTTACACAGAACATTTAAAGGTTTTTAGAACCGATTAGCTCTGAAACGATACGATATAGTAGGATCTGTGTCACTCTTTAAAAGTATGAATAACAATGTGAAATTGAATGTAACTGAACAACGCCACTTCCACATTATCTTATTCGTCTGTAGTGTTTCATTGGGAGACCTTCCATAAGCTACTACATCCCAAGTATTCTTGTTCTAGTAGGGGGTTTACTTACTTACTTAATCCTCTTCGGGCCTTGAGGCACATAGGGCATCCACCAGACATCTCCATTTTTTGCGATCGGCTGCTTTTGCGGTGGCTGTATTCCAGGACAGGCCTGCTTCCCTTAATTCTTTCTCCATGGTCCTTCGCCACGTTTCTTTGGGTCTTCCCCGCTTTCTCTTCCCATCTGCTGTCCAGTACAAGGCTGTCTTGGGAAGTGACCCTTTTTCCAGTCTGGCCACATGACCCAGCCAACGCCATCTTCTTCTTTTTAGCACTTCTAGTAGGGGGATTGGGAGGGGGGAGACTTTTTTTTAAAGTGTCCCCCCTCCCAAACCCCCTACTAGAACAAGAATAGTTGGGATGTAGTAGCTTATGGAAGGTCTCCCGAAGCTTACATTCAATTTCACATTGTTATTTATTTCTTCGAGCTTCGAGCAGCAACATTTACATTGAAAGTATGATAATGATAGTAGTGAAATGAGTTCCTGTCAGAAAGAGTAACCTCATAGAATATGATGGTTGTACTTTCCTTTTATACGGTTGTGAAACGTGGACGCTTGACAAAGAATGTACGAGGAGGTTAGAGGCATTTGAGATGTGGGTGTATAGAAGAATGTTGAGGGTATCATGGACAGACAGGTGTACGAACGAGGAATTGTTGGAGAAGGTGAGAAAGGGAAGAATATTGATCGATACCATCAGAAAGAGGCAGTTACGCTTTCTGGGGCATGGTGGAGAAGAGACGGAATAGAAACGTTGATAACATCTGGGATGATCGAAGGAAAGAGAGCTAGAGGAAGACAAAGAATGACATATCTAAATAACCTAAGAATGGCCAAATGTGACTTAAAAAGCAACACAGATTTCATGCGCACCGCAGAGGATCGTGATTCGTGGAGACAACTGACTGGCAACGTGCTCAAGAGCACAAGCCACGATGGATGATGGATGGATGGGTGGATGGATGGATGGATGGACATGGATCGTGATTCGTGCAGACAGCTGACCGGCAACGCACTCAAGAGCACAAGCCACGATGGATGATGATGATGATGATGATGATGATGATGATGATGACTTTCACTGACCTAGTTTCTCTTCGCTTGGTTTAAAATCAATGTTTAACCATTTTGTATATTGGCTGGTCCTAGTAATAATATCTTCGGCATCGTCGTATTTCAGTAGGAGAGGAGAGGCCATAGAGACAGGAAGAAGAAATAACAATAGAAGAAAGGGATAAATTGTAAAAGGACGCGATTTGTTATGACGTCATTGTATCTATAAACATGAAAAGTTGGAATATCAATTGTGGGTTTAGTAATACAAAGAAACTAGAAGTTGAGAAGACTTTACAAAGCCTTAAAAAAGGGCATTTTTATTTACATATTTTCATTCATTTCTAGCAACATGGACTTATTTACACGTCTGGTAACCCAAATCGTTTTGGTCTGATTTTTGTATTCAAACTCTTCTTCTTCTTCTTCTTCTTCTTCTTCTTCTTCTTCTTCTTCTTCTTCTTCTTCTTCTTCTTCTTCTTCTTCTTCTTCTTTGAGCTTATCCTGCATTTTGCAGGGTTGCCGTCACCTTCCTCCAGACCCAGTTCTTTCATATCATCCTTTACCTTATCAAACCATCTACTCTTTAGACGTCCCTTTTTCCTCTTTCCCGCTATTTGTAAGTCCAATACTTTCCTTCCCACGTACTCCCCCTCCCGTCTCTTTACATGCTCGAACCATTTCAATCTATCTTCTCTCATCTTTATTGATACATTCTTTACTTCAGTCAACCTTCGAATTCGTTCATTTCTCACTTTATCTTTTCTTGTCCAGCCAAGTGACCATCTCAACACCCTCATTTCTGCCACATCAACTTCTTTATCTTCTTTCTCTGTTGTAGCTGCTGTCTCTAGTCCATATAGCATTGCTGGTATCATAACTGTTGTATATATTTTCCACTTCAGCTTTGCGGAAATTTGTTTGTCACACATAACTCCAGTTACCTTCCCCCAATTATTCCAGCCTGCCTGTATCCTCTTCTTAACCTCCATCTCATTGCCCCCATCTCCTTGGAACAAATAAGTATTTGAATTGGTTTGTCTCTGTCTCAGGTACATCCTCTTCTCCTATCTTTATTGGTGGTTCTGCTCTCTGTTGTCCGATGCACAAATACTCTGCCTTCGATCTGCTTACCCTTAATCCCCTCCTTTCCAACACCCGTCTCCAACCTTCCAGTTCCTTTTCCACCTCAGCTTGTGTATCATTCCAAATTACTACGTCATCAGCATCCATCATTACAACAATGATAACTCACCCAACCCTAACACCGACTATATCCGTTGTTTACCCGGGTTACTTTTACCCCACGCCTATTTGTTACATTTTTATGAGACAAATTATAGGCGTAGTATCAAAGCTAATGTTTTTAGTTTTTACATGTAAATGATAGTTGAATAAAACTGTTCACATGTTCTTTTTAATAGATGCTTTTCCAATTTTGAAAAGTAGCAAAAATCTCTAGGATTGAGTGAGTTCAATCAAATCTAATGACCTGCTAAAAGATGCACCCCGATTTATCGGAGAAGATACAGTGGTCCTCCAGAGAAATGGGCCCGTAGAACCATTGTCTATTATTCTTTGTAGCGTTAAACTGACAGTAGCAGTTGCTCGCTACCCTTTGCATAGAACGTTAACCTATATCGCAAAGTAATCTCCGCCGGATCTAACTGACCAATCTGTATTATTACCGTTGGGAGGGGAGGATGATGAATGCAGAAATTGTCTTGACTCCGCAAACCCGGAATATATACCGGTCTTTTTTTTCTTGTGTAGCCATTGTTCTACCATCTGAGCTATCGGGAACATCCCAAATGTTAACTCTGATATATATTATTTTGGGGGACCTGATAACTCAGTTGGTAGAGCACTCGCTTCAGACCAAAAGGGACCAAGATCGATTCCATGGGCCGTCGAGATTTATTTCTGACCATCTGTCCACCCCGGCAGTTAATGGGTAGGTGACTCTGTTCGATCTGGCGGAAAGTACTTTGCGATAGAATAGTGTTGTATCCAAAGGACAGCAAGCAATTGCCAATCTCCGTTTCACGATATAGAAACCGAGATAATCTCTGGTTCCATGACCCTAATGGCTCTGAAGGAATACTACTACAATATATTATTCTCGCTCGGCTCGAAAAAGTGTCAAAACTTGCTGCCGACATCACAATATTGAACAATTCAAGATGCAAGATTTAAAGTTTATCTTTGTAACCCTCTCCTTACCCACCATAGGAAAATCATCACATTCGTAACGATGCAACTCGCAATTTTCTCATTCTGATTTCTTGAGTGCATCTCAAAATGTTTAATATATATATATTTGTAACAGGTTTAAAACTGGACATTGACTTAACGAGCCCATTTTGATGAACAATATTATGTGTAGAACGCATATGATGTTGCTAATTGGTCTAGTGGTATGACACTCGCTTTCGTACTGGAAGGTCCTGGGTTCGAGCATCGCTCGGCGCATAGTTGAGTCCTTGGAAAAGGCTCTTTACTCACACTCTTTCACCGTACCCAGGTGTAAAATGAGTACTTGGCCGTTAACAGCGTTGTCTCTGTCCGAAAAAAAAGTGTAATATCGCCTAACAGGCGTCATGTCTCGTCTTACATGTTACGTGTTGCTGTTGGTCAGGGGCACCTTGTAAAGCGCTTTGAGCACGTTTAGTGGATATTGGGGTATATAAAAAAAAGCTCAGTATTTTAAATTTCTAGCTTTTCTGTTTGAGTAAGAAAAAAAATTATTTTGTGTTTGGGTGGGTGTGAAGTTTCGGGGGAATTCATGAAAATGGCTGGTAAGGCGAGGGATAAGCAGCGTGCTAATACAGAACACGATTCAAAACACGGACACGTAAAGAAACGAAATCAATAGCATGGATGATGTATGGTAAATAAACTGAGAAACAGGAATTTCTCTTGAAAGCGTGGATGTAATGAAAAAAAAGTTTATTCTTCAAAAATAACAAAACAAAACGAGAACAAGTTGATGATTGTGATAAAAACAGCCTTGCTCGAGATACTGATGACGATGACAATGATGATGATAATGATGATGATGATGATGATGATGATGATGATGATGATGATGATGATGATGATGATGATGATGATGATGATGATGATGATGACGATGATGATGGTGACGATGATGATGATGATGATAACAATAATGATAATGATGATGATGATGATGATGATGATGATGATGATGATGATGATGATGATGATGATGATGATGATGATGATGATGATAATGATGATGATGATGATAACAATAATGATGGACAGCTGATGAGCTGAGCTGGTAGATAAACCAAAAGTATTTTCCTTTGCTAATTTGACAACAATATAATATTATGACGACTTGGATCGGGAGAGGAGAGGAATGTAAGCCTGACGTGGTGTTGGGTCCTTGTATTGTTATGACTAGGATCCCGCTCCTCCACTGTTGTCGTTATATTCATACAGGGTCATGTCCTGGGGAAAAAAGGAGGAAAGCAATGATTAAATAAATAAATATATATATATATATATATATATATATATATATGTGTGTGTGTGTGTGTGTGTGTGTGTGTGTGTGTATCTGAGTGTTGGTGGGTACTTGTAGGTACGAGAGTGCTCGATAATGTTGGTTAGAGCATACAAAAATAAATGTCCTCCATTTTGTCAGTCGACATTTATCCGTAATATACCACGTGACTGGACTTATATATATATATATATATATATATATATATATATATATATATATATATATATATATATATATATATATATATATCACAATGTTGGAGTCAGTCTAATTCGATGTTTCAGGCCTTTTCAGCTATCGTCAGGACTGTGCGTTACATGAGTTTGGTTTGTTGTGTGTTGTTGCTTGTTGCATATATATATATATATATATATATATATATATATATATATATATATATATGTGTGTGTGTGTGTGTGTTTGTGTGTGGGTTACAATGAATGACATAATCATTCGGATGGTGAAAAGATTTGAACTGAGATATTGCCAAGTTTAGTTAGAAGGTCAATTTTTAAATCAAAAATGAGTTCTTGTCCTAAATGACTAAATAAACCCTTTTTGTACATCGTCGGGAAATATCAAAGCTTAATTTCACTTCTAAATATTTTGTACAGCTAGTCAAATTGAAAAAGTATGAAATTTGAGAAAAGTTGCTGGATACCTTTCCTATACATCTGGCCATAGCTTCATAAAAATCACCCGATTTACTTCAAATAAAGATTCAAAGAAATCTGGTGAGTACATTCTTTCAGAAAATGAAAAAAAAACAAATGAAAATTCAAAATGTTAACCATCCGACTGATTATGTCATACCCTGACGCGCGCACACACACAGACACACACACACACACGCAATATATATATATATATATATATATATATATATATATATATATATATATATATATATATATATATATATATATATATATATATATATAACAGCATTGTCTCTGTTCAAGAAAAATGTAATTTCGCCTATCAGATGTCGTGTCACGTCCTATATATTAAGTGTTATTGTTGGCCAGGGATCCCTTGTAAAGCGCTTTGAGAATGTTTAGTGGAAATTGCGCGAAATAAAACCTCGTGTATTTTTGTTTGTTTGTTTAAATAAACATTTTGACAATATAATTGAAACTTAATTCTGAACGATGAAAAAAACGTGACATTGAAAGTAACGTAATCTTATGAACTATGAGATAACACGTAGTCTATAATATAACAGTCAGATGAAATCAAACACATGTGTCCAACAGTTTGAAAACTGTGTTAGAATGGCTTGGACTTGGAGCTAAAAATGTGGTTATTATTATTATTATTATTATTATTATTATTATTATTATTATTATTATTATTATTATTATTATTATTATTATTATTATTATTATTATTATTGTTATTATTATTATTATTAATATTATTATTATTATTACGTAGTGTTTTTATGCACCTCCGTTGACGGTGTATCTTAACGGATCGTTTTTATACACCTCCGTCACGCATGCGCATTCCACCCAATTTCATTAGCGATATTGTGTTTCTTCATTTGGACATGGCGAAAGTTATATTGTGACATCTGTAGGATGTCTTTGTTAATAAATTTATATAAAAATATTAATAATTTAAAAAATCGAAATATAAAACCAGAAAATAGAAGTTGCATTGAAGGTAAAATAATGTTTTAGAAAGACCTTATTAAATGTGATGCACAGTCAGGTGGCTCCGTAGCGCAGTGGACAAGCTGTCAGACTCCAACCTTGAAAGTACCCGGTTCGATTCCCAATGGTGACTTTTTTTTTTTTTTTGGATTTTCTTTGTTTTTGTTTGCTTTTTTTTTTCTTTCTTTTTTTTTTTCAAAAACTTTTTATCATGTTTTTAAAAAATACTTCGATTTTAATTATCTAAAATTATTTATTTATTTGAGATCAGTATTTGTGTGCCATGTTTCTTTTTACTTTTGATTTTTAAAATTATTGTTATTATTCTTTAATTTATTATCATTGTACATCGGTAATCACTAAGCAGCGTGCTTAACTACAATCTAAAACCATTTAAACCTCATGGACGTATGCAGCAACAACTTTACCATCACCGCCAACGGAGGTGCATAAAAACGGTGCGTTTTTGTACACCTCCAATGGAGGTGTATAAAAACGGTGCGTTTTTGTACACCTCCAACGGAGGTGTATAAAAACGCCACCTTATTATTATTATTATTATTATTATTATTATTATTATTATTATTATTATTATTATTATTATTATTATTATTATTATTATTATTATTATTATTATTATTATTATTATTATATTATTATTATTATATTATTATTATTATTATTATTATCATCATCATCATCATCATCATCATCATCATCATCATCATCATCATCATCATCATATCAAACTTTGACGCTCTTGGTCGAGTTATTGAAGATCAAGGGAAGCTACTCCGTATAGAACAATACAACTGTCAATTATTACTAAGTTGTTTCCCTTACATAATAGCCTGAAAACGTTTCACCTCGCGCTGGAGTATTCAGTTTTTGTTCTTTCCAAAGCCAATCGCATGAGTTTTGTATACCATATGTGATACACATACCTCGAAATGGTATTATCTCGAGGTAATGTAGATGTTTAAAATGGAATTTCCATCTCATACAGTGAGATTTACATTAGATGTAATATATCTTTTTTGCGGAAATTGGAACTGGTTTGACAACCTAAAAACAATATATCATGTGATCTATTTACTCAAAACGATATTATATCGGGAGGTCTAGATGCTAATAGCACATTTCTGGTAACAAATCAATGGTCAGCGGTTCAAACCTCTGAAGTCTCCATTTTCACGATCGGCGGTTCAAAACTCTGAAGTCTACATACGAGCTTTGTGAACCATGTTTTATTTAATTTTGGGTGGATCAGACCTCTGGTGAGGATGATATGTGAGTCTTCTGTGTTATTGAACAGAATGAATGCAATCTTTTGAAGTGACAAAAAAAATCCTTACATTTTTGTTCATAGAATTTTTTTTTTCTTTACTCAGATCTAAAATTAAAATGAGTACCTGGTCGTTAACAGCATTCTCTCTGCCGCAAAAAAAAAGTATTGCAATATTGACTAATTGGCGTCATGTCTTGACATACGGGTGTTAAGTGTTGCTGTTAGCTTGAGACTTATTGTAAAGCGCTTTGAGCACGTTTAGTGGACATTGCCCTATATAAAAGCTGAAGCTCAAGGCTATACTCACCACCATGAACACGGAGGCAAAGATGAGAGCTTTGTGGATGACATGCATATCAACTGGAACTGAAACAAAATAACGGAGAGAATTTAACATTAATAAATAAAATCAAGGAGCAGGCATCGGTGTAGATAGTATGCGCTTGGCTAAGAAGCCCACAACATTGCCATCCGGAAGTATAACGGGCAAAGACACAAAACTATGTGTCAAAATGAACTTTTATAGTCTGGATAATACAGTTAAGTGAGATCTTTTAAATACGAGTGTTTTTGTTTGCTCTTTGTTTGTTTGTTTTTTGTTTTTTTTTTTTTTGTTGTTGTTTTTTTTTTCTGTTTGTTTGTTGTTGTTTTTTTTTTGTTTGTTTTTTTTTTGTTTGTTTGTTGTTGTTTTTGTTTTTTTTTGTTTGTTTGTTTGTTTTTTTTTTTTTGTTTTTGTTTTTTTTTTTTTTGGGTTTTTTTTTTTTTTTTTTTTTTGTAAAGTACAACAGTTAACTGGTTAATAAGAAGAACACAAATAAAATCCAAGAAAGATAACTCACATCTAACACTGTAGGTGTCTGCATCTGTAATCAACTCCCGTACAGCTCCTCCCCACGTCTTCGCCACTGTTCCAACTTGACTTCCGTCCGACATTGCTGTGACCTTGACCCAAAAGAAAGTCCAACATCATTATAATGTGGCAAGTTGGTATCGAGTCATGGTGTTGAATAGAGAGACAAAATATGTGGCCCAACGTTTCAAAACGGTATTAAGTCGTGATGAATCACACCATGAAATTTAGAAATTAAAAAATAAGAATTATAAACTTTGGGTTGGTTACGGCTACATGATTTTGTGGAATGACACTCATTTTCGGATTGGAAGGTCCAGCGTTCGAGCCTCGCTCGGTGCATAGTTGAGTCCTTGGAAAAGGCTCATTACTCAAATTCTCTCACCGTATTCAGATGTAAAATGAGTACCCGGCCGTTAATAGCGTTGTCTCTTTCGGTAAAAAAAAAAATTGCAAAATCGCCTAACAGGCGTCATGTCTCGTTCTACATGTTGAGTGTTGCTGTTGGCTAAGGACCTTTGTAAAGCGCTTTGAACACGTCTAATCGTTACTGCGCTATATAAAAGCTCAACAATTTTGTTGATTTTTTTTTTTCCAATTTCATAGTTCTGAATAAATTACAGTACAATCCGCATAAGTCGACGTCTGCTTAAAGCCAAGGCCAAAGTTTTAGCAGACTTTTATTCTGTCTGACACAATGTCAGATTGACAAGGTTAATCACATTTTGGGGTCATGGATTGCTCATACAGTAGAGTCACGATCTCCCCGGCCAGGCGGAGTTGTCGTACCAGTAAGATCGCGGGTTCTAGCGTGGACTTCGTAAAGTTATGGCCTGACACTGACCAAAAAATGACGTCAAAATGCCAGTCTTTTGCCACAAAAGAAAACAAATCGTGAGTTGTATTCAACAGTTCAACTAATGAAATAACTTGTTTCCATAAGCACTACTAACGACAACTCACTAGGCGGTGCAAAAACCAAATAATGACGTCAAACTGCCAGTCCTTTTGGATTTCAGTGTCAGGCTATAACATAACGATGGCTACGGTTCGAGTCCCCCAACGCCCCCACGAAGTTTTTATTCTCTGTTGTCTTCTGGCATTTTCCGACTCACTTCATTTCTTGTTATGATCACATTTGTGTACAACTTACAGGGAAGTCCACATCTCCTTTGCAGCAGAACGGACATTGACATCGGCAACATCCTCCAGTTATTTGGTAAAGCTGGTTGTCTGAGTTGTCAAATATACC
>NC_088367.1:55800975-55850975 GCF_034508935.2 Berghia stephanieae | reverse complement strand
TAATATAACAGCATTTTGTTTTGAGGGGTCACATATTTAAAAAATGAGCTTTTATATAGAGCAATATCTACTATTTGTGCTCAAAGCGCTTTACAAGGGGTCCCTGATCAACAGCAACACGAAACCTGTAGAACGGGACATGACGCCTTTTAGGCGATATTGCAATTTATTCCGACAGATGCAACGCTGTTAACGGCCATGTACTCATTTTACACCTGAGTACGATGAGAGAATGTGAGTAAAGAACCTTTTCTGAGGAGTCAATAATGCTCCGAGCGAGGCAGGCTCGAACCCAAGACCTTACCACTAGACAGACCACATAGCTGCATCATTTATGTTTTTCACCTCTGGATACACTATTAGGCTCGTCGGAGAGAAGTACTTCATAAGAGCATCCGCCATTGTTCCGATAGTTTAGAAGCAGTTACTAAGTTACTATGTGTCATTACAAGGGAAGTGACGTCACGACTATTGAACCCTATTCCTCTTACTTTCTACAATTTCAATTTTCTGTTTAATAATGAGCTGATCGATGGATGCCATGTACTCCAGCCCCTGTGGTGTCCCAGTCATGGCCGGCATAGCGTCCATCTGGTCTGAAGCAGATTGATACAGGAATGGAAATGAACAGCAGATAGTTAAATATGAAAAACATATGAAAGCAAATAAATAAATAGATAAATATATAAATAGATAAATAAATAAATAAATAAATAAATAAATACATAAATAAATAAATAAAGTGAGCTGTAATACTGCGTAATATCCACTAAATGACAGAGACAGGTATACATTTTACACCTGAGAGTGGTGAGAGAATGTGAGTAAAAAGCCTTTTCCAAGAACTCAACCATCCACCGCTCAGAGCGAGACTCAAACCCATATAGCCGCATATTCATGAATTTAACGTGCTAAATGAGCTTTATGTGGGCTGATTTTATTTCCCCAACACCCTTGTGAACTAAATATCTAATTCTCATTGTTCTACTCAACCATCTATCTATCTATCTATTAATCAATCCATCTATCCATCTATCAATAAATCAATTTGTCTATCTTTCTATCTATCTATCAATAAATCTATCTATCTATCTATTTATCAATCAATCAACCAATTAATCACTCCATCTATCCATCTATCAATAAATCTGTCTATCTATCTGTCTGTCTATCCATCTATCCATCAGTCAATCTATCAATCTATCTATATATCTATCTATCTTCATTGTCTATCTATTCATCTCTTCTATGTGTCTCTCTATTCCTCATCAACACATCGCATCTATCTATCTATCTATCTATCTATCTATCTATCTATCTATCTATCTATCTATCTATCTATCTATCTATCTATTTATATCTTTATTTATCAGACTATTTATTTATCTATCAATCTATTTATCTAATTATCAATCTATCTATCTAATTCTATATCTATCTCGTATCCATCCATCCATCCATTCATCCATCCACTAAAACAACAATCCATCTATACAATTATCTATCAATCTTTCTATTTATAGTTTTACACACACACACACACACACACACACACACACACACACACAAAGAGAATCAACAGGTTACTTACACCCTCCAGTTCCTGGTTGCGTAGTGACTGCCATGCTTCAATAGTACATATGTAGCCTACCTATGACCTGAAAAGTTGATGTGATAAATAATAAGTAATAACAATGTTATATTGGATGTAAATTAGGGTTCAACAGTCGTGACGTCACTTCCCTCCGTTCGACGCATAGTAACTGGTTCTAAATTATCAGAACAATGGCTGTGACTTGCTCAAGGCTACAATGAGCAGCTGCGGGGGGTCGATCCGTGGCCTTCGTATGGCGTCAAGATGCCAGTCTTTTGCCACAAAAGAAAACAAATCGTGAGTTGTATTCAATAGTTCAACCAATGAAATAACTTGTTTCCATGAGCACTACTAACGACAACTCACTGGACGGTGCAAAAAAAAAAAAAAAAAAAAAAAACAACAAATAATGACGTCAAACTGCCAGCCCTTTTGGATTTCATTGTCAGGCTATAACATAACGATGGCTACGGTCGAACTCGGTACCTTTCGGGTACGAAGCAAAGACAGGACCGTTCTAGCACGCTGCCCCTCTACGCTGTAGTGTAGTGTCCAAGTAATCAAATGGTCCATTTAGTTGAACTGTTGAATACAACTCACTTTCCACTTTCTTTTGGTGGTCGTAGCCCTGTATTGTCGCGTTATAGGGAGCAAAAGTGTGATGTCCAAAAAAATATAACTGGTTCCAATCTCATTGGAAGTGTAAACTCACTTTTCCGGTGGATTGGATGCATTTACCTTGTGTGATAGGGAGCAAAAGTGTGGCGCCAAAAAACAGGTTCCAATATCAATGGAAGTGTAAAATCACTCTTCCGGTGTGGTGGATACATATCTTTTGTAATTGATCTTCCGGTTTCAGAGTGACGGGGTATTAGAGAGAGAGAGAGAGAGAGAGAGAGAGAGAGAGAATGAGAGAGAGAGAGTGAGAGAGAGAGAGACTGTTCAATGTTATAGTTATCATATAACGTTATAACAAGTGTAACTAAATGACAAATTGCCATATTTATGGACAATTAAGATCTATTATTATTATTATTATTATTATTATTATTATTATTATTATTATTATTATTATTATTTTCTAGTCTAAATATAGACGTGTCGTCATAAAAGAATATACTTCTCACGCTTTTACGTTCCATTCTCCTTAGTATCTGCCAACAGATAGTTCGAAGATGACGTCACTCAGGTCTTTGTTATTGTTTTTTTTTTTTTTGCCATCCGCGTTTATGAGTAATGTTCACTGAACTGTATTAACCCGACTATAAATGTTCATGGATACACCCAGTTTTGTGTGTTGGTCAGTTATACTTCCGGATGTCAATGTTGTGAGCTTCTTAGCCAAGCGCATACTATCTATAGATCTTGCTACTGAAATAGTTATATCACCTTATGATTGAATACGTAACTCTTTTCATTTTCAGTCCTCTGAACGACTGGTTACATATACACTTCCAAAGAGTTTGGAACCGGAACAGCATTAGAAGGTATAGCATCACGACTTCAATGCCCCTATTTTTGTGGTCTGTTTCAGGCGATGAGTTGACAAAGGCTGAGAGCTGACCGGACCGGCAGGTTTGTGGGATATTGTTGCCGGAACTCATGAGACTGTCGTAAGGTCCAGGCCAGGCTAACACACGGTGTGTCTGCTCTGTGCAAGGTGTATCAAAGTGCTTTTAGCCAGTAATAAGTATGGAGATCTGATGTCATTGGTGAAGAGGTTTGGTCAGATACATAGAGAGAATGCAATAGAGCGTGACGAAAATATAAAGAGGAAAGGAAGAAAGAATGAATGAATGAATAAATGAATGAATGAATGAATGAATGAATGAATGAAAGTAAGTGGAGGAAGAAAGAGCAGAAAGAAATATGGAGAAAGGGAGGTACATAGCCAGAGATTAGAGGGAGGGGGAAGGAAGAGAGAGGGGAGAGAGAGAGAGAGAGAGAGAGAGAGAGGAGAGAGAGGTGGATAGAGAGAAATAGAGATAGGGATTTAGAGAGAGAGAGAGAGAGGGAAAGAGAGAGAGAAGGGGGGGGAGGGAGGGGGAATGTGGACATGCTTCAAGTAGTTACATTGCCGCTTGCCTTTCGCGTGTAAATGACGTCAAAATACAAAGCCAGACTACAGAAAGACAACAAGTCGTGAGTTGTATTCAATAGATGCTGTGCGCTAGGCTAAGAAACTCACAACATTGCAACAACAACAAAACAATAACAAAGACCAGAGTGACGTCAACTTCGTTCTATCTATAGCCTGACACTGACCAAAAAATTACGTCAAAAGACAAGTCACGAAAGAAAACAAATCGTGAGTTGTATTCAATAATTCAACCAATGAAATCATTTGTTTCCTTGGGCTCTACTAACGACAACTCACTAGACGCTGCACAAACCTTAAAAATGACGTCAAACTATAAGTTCTAGAGGGTTCTATTCTAGTGTCAGGCGATATTATATTAACGTTTAAGTCACTTTTGTCAAAAGCTGTAATAATAAATGTTCAGAAACAAGAAAGGGCCACAGCATTTCGGCGAGTTGGCATGTATTGAAGACAGCTATTGGTTTGAAACATGCGATTGTGTAACCAAAATGTAAATAACATTCATGTTACATGAGGTTCGGGACACATAGGAATGTGTGTGTGTGTGTGTGTGTGTGTGTGTGTGTGGGTGTGTGTGTGTGTGTCTGTGAGTGTTTGCAATGGATAAATCTATAATAATGTTTACCTACACACAACAAACACACCGTTTGACAATTGCCCGGGACGCTCTGCGCAACATAATATTGTACAAGAAACCTGGGCGGAGAAGATGGATATACTGCTGCTGTGCATTTTGATAAAATACTCACAACATCTTAAAGCGAGAGATAGTATGCTCTTGGCTAAGAAGCTCACAAAATTGCCATCAGAAAGTATAAGGGACCAGCACACAAAAGCCTGTGTGTGTAATTGAACGTTTATAGTCTGGATAATACACTTAACTGAGAATTACTCATAAACTTGGATGGTAAAAAACAATAACAGATACCAGAGTGACGTCAACTTCATACTATCTCTTACCTTAAATATTGATAATTTGATTGATATAACTTAGTGAGAACATCGTTATGTTATAGCCTGACACTGAAATTCAAAAGGACTGACAGTTTGACGTCATTAGTGAGTTGTCGTTAGTAGTGCTCATGGAAACAAGTTATTTCATTGGTTAATCTATTGAATTCAACTCACGATTCGTTTTCTTTTGTTGCAAAAGGCTGGCATTTTGAGGTCATTTTTTGGTCAGTATCAGGCCATAACTTTACGAAGGCCACGGTATCAGGCCATAACTTTACGAAGGCCACGGTATCAGGCCATAACTTTACGAAGGCCACGGTATCAGGCCATAACTTTACGAAGGCCACGGTATCAGGCCATAACTTTACGAAGGCCACGGTATCAGGCCATAACTTTACGAAGGCCACGGTATCAGGCCATAACTTTACGAAGGCCACGGTATCAGGCCATAACTTTACGAAGGCCACGGTATCAGGCCATAACTTTACGAAGGCCACGGTATCAGGCCATAACTTTACGAAGGCCACGGTATCAGGCCATAACTTTACGAAGGCCACGGAACAAGTCACCAAATGGCCGTCTAATAAACAATAATAACGAGGGGAGTGAGTTCTCTTTAGTAGTAGAGCTCAAGGGAACAAGTGATTCCATTGGTTGAACTATTGAATACAACTCACGACTTCTTTTGTGGTCAAAGACCTGTCTTTTGACGTCATTTTTTGGTCAGTGGTAACAACAAGATATGAAGTGAGTAGAAAAGTGCCAGAAGACAATAGAGAATAAAATTTTTTTCGCGGCGGTGGTGGGGTTTGAACCTGCGACCTTATTGGTACGACAACTCCGCCTGGCAGATGAGAGCGTGGCTCTACCGTGTGAGCTATCCACGAACACAAGATATTCGTTTCAAACCCAAGTCATTTCTAGATCCCTCTCTCACCCACTTCTTGAGACCGCCGATTCGTTCGCACACCACCACCGCGAAGTAATTTTGACCAGCAGTTAAGCTTAATAGCCAATATTCTCAACACAAACATATAACATAGAAACGATTGAGACATTGAGTATGCTCCGGTATATGGGGTTGGTCAGTGGCAGGCTATCAGTTAACGATGGCTATGCTCGAAGTGGTGTGACTGCGAATCGGCTTCGGTAGAGGAGCTGCCTCACGGCCAGTGCGCTTCATCGGTGGGGTCTTTCTACCTGTCCAACATGTACCCGCTGTGGGCAGGAACCTGAGACGGCAGAGCATCTAGTCGAACGGTGTGTTGTGACGATGCTACCGGGCGGGTTTGCGACGGTGCACGAATGCGGACCGGACTTTGCTGATTGGGTCGATCGTCATAACACAGTAGTGTGAAAACCATAAGAGGCTGCTGCTATGCTCGAGTCGTCTAATCTTGTAACCCTGTGAACATCTGTAATCACAGGTACAGCTTACCTATAATTTGTACCCTTGGGGCGTTGTGGTATGTATAGATAGTATGAGCTTGACTAAGAAGCTCACAATATTGTCATCCAGAAGTATAACGGACCAACACACAAAACTATGTGTAACCTTGAACATTTATAGTCTGGTTAATACAATTTTTTGAGAATTACTCATAAACGCGGATGGCAAAAATAAAATAAAAATAACAAAGACCTAAATGACGTCAAATTCATTCTATATATAGCAGAAAACCGTGCACAGAGCTGTCTACTTGAAATGTTATAAAATTCGTAGTTTACAATGGAAAAAAAAATAAAAAAGTCGCTATAAAAGGCTTTACAACTCAATAATTTGTCATCACCATGGTACACAAATGTACCAAAGTCCTGAATATGGGATATAAGGAACTAAATTTTACTTTCCAACAATATTTAAAACTTTTCTAAGTACTAGTCAGGTCGGTGTACATATCCCAACTAATATGTACAGTTATTGTCTAAAGCCTAAGATTGAATAAACTTTGAACTATTATTTTTTTAAATGCTGTAATCCATTTTTTACAGATGGATGTGGTGCCAGGCACTAAATCATCCAATATAGCCACGCCCCTGATTATTTTGAAAAGTCTGGATGCAAAACATTCACTGTGATGACTTTGCTTGTTAAATGTTGGAGTTTACACACTCTCTGCACACCAACACACACACACACACACACACAAAAGAAAACACACACACAACAAACAAAAGACATAAACACACAACACATACATACACACACTTGCACGTACACACACATCACAATACACACATAGTATACATACATTGGGAGACTCCAAACTACATTTGTTTACATTTCGCCGGCTGTTAACTGTAATCTCTCTCTCTCTCTCTCTCTCTCTCTCTCTCTCTCTCTCTCTCTCTCTCTCTCTCTCTCTCTCTCTCTCTCTTTCTCTTTCTCCCTCCCTCTCTATCTCTCTCTCTTTCTCTCTCTCTCTCTCCTCTCTCTCTCTCTCTCTCTCTCTCTCTCTCTCTTCTCCCTCTCACTCTCTCCCTCTCTCTTTCTGTCTCTCTCTCTCTCTTTCTGTCTCTCTCTCTCTCCTCTACTCTCTCCCTCTCTCTCTCTAATCTACTTACTTATCTCTCTCTCTCTCTCTATATATATATATATATATATATATATATATATATATATATATATATAATATATCACCCCCTCCCCTTTTTCCAAAATGACGTCATCAACGGACTACCAATACCCCCCTACCCTAGCATAGTTGTGACGCGTCAGTTATACGGGTCGATAAACACTGGCGTCCTAAAGTGTGGTGTGTCACTTATGTGACATTCATGAACTATGGGGCAATAGAATATGTCACATTTTGTGACCTGTTACTGTCAAAACCTGAGCTTCTATATAGAGCAATATCCCTTGTGTGCTCAAAACGCTTTACAAAGCGTCCCTGGCCAACAGCAACACTTAAAATATAGAACGTAACATGACGCCTGTTATAATTGTTTCGAACATAAACAGCGCTGTTGATAGCCCGGTACTGATTTTACACCTGGATACGGTGAGAGAATGTGAATAAAGAGTCTTTTTCAAGGACTCAACTGTGCGCCGAGCGAAGCTCGAACCCAGGACTATCCGATCCGAAAGCAAGTGTCATACCACTCGACCACATGGCCGATTATAAAATTTATGTCGTGTAAACAGCTCGGGAGGAAATGTATTTCGTGTAGACCGACATCGGAAGGTGTAAATGAATGATTCGATGGGGTGAGTGCGTGCATGAATGAATGAATGATTGAATGGATGTATAATTGTTGGCATGAATGAATGGATGAACGAATGGGGTGGATGAATGAAGGAATGATGGAATAGATGAATATGAATAATTGATGGCATGAATGTCTTACATCTCCAAAGAAATAACTTTGCAAAAGTCTGTGAAATCTCCAAAATGCAGAATTAACAGACAAACAAGGAGGAGGAGGAAGAAGAAGAAGAAGAAGAAGAAGAAGAAGAAGAAGAAGAAGAAGAAGAAGAAGAAGAAGAAGAAGAAGAAGAAGGAGGAGGAGGAGGAGGAGGAGGAGGAGGAGGAAGAGGAAGAAGGAGAAGGAGAAGAAGAAGAAGAAGAAGAAGAAGAAGAAGAAGAAGAAGAAGAAGAAGAAGAAGAAGGAGGAGGAGGAGGAGGAGGAGGAGGAGGAGGAGGAGGAGGAGGAGGAGGAGGGGCAGGAAAAGGAGAAGAAGAAGTAGAAGAAGAAGAAAAAGAAGAAGAAGAAGAAGAAGAAGAAGAAGAAGAAGAAGAATTAATGAATGAATGAATGGATACAATTAACGAGTGGATGAGTGATAGGATTGGTGATAGGGTGAGTCATTAAATAGCCTATGTGTACGAATGAATGAATAAATGAATAAGATGAATGATTTGGTTTTAATGATGAATGGATGAATGAATAAAATGTTGGACGAATGGATAAATTAATTAATGTAGAAATATAACAATATATGGAGATGAATTAATTACCTATTCCAAAAAGTCCAAGTAGATAGATAGCCTTTTGAATTAATGAATTAAAACTATCATTATTAATTCCTCTCAGTGGAAGGGTGAAGGTGAAAGGTCAGTCACAGTACTTGTTCTGTACTGACTGGCCCGTGGAGCACTGGACGCGATAGTACACACGACTGGCGAGAACGTGAGGGGACGCAGGCAGGATCGAGTCAATACACTACTGAGTTTGCGCCAACGGGTCCCGTTAGAGACAGACGACGATTGGGATTGTTTGGAAGCTTTAACCCTTTGCCCACTAGTCATTATGACATCGGAAATGCTATTGCCTTCTACATCTACGCCAGAATAGAAATAGAGGGTGGAGCCTACCATGATATAACATTTTATGGATCCCTAATTTCATCATATCAGTTCTGTCCACTGACAGGTGGGTGGATATCGCTTTCAAGAACTTATGTCCTTATATGAAATCCTGAGTTTTTGACCAATCAACGGATTGCTCTTTTGATAGCTCGCTTGTCAACATGAGTCAGCTCAGCCCTTGATTTATGTAAAGGCATCACATGCGGTATATGTTGTGTAACTTCAAAGACCACGGTTTACCGAAAGCGATAAATGGAAGCCCTACTGTGGCGTGGAGAACGAGGTCTTGTATGTATAGTTACGTCATATCTCAACGCTCGTGAATTCTTAGTACGGCTGGACTCACAATCAAAACTCGAAATCTGTGTTTTAAACTCTTGAATCAATCGAATTACATCAGTGCGTTCGTCTCATTGAGAAATGAAAAACGATATATAAATCAAGAACATCGACCGGAAAATAAGGAAATTATCATAAAATTATAAAATTTGAGAAAGCTATTTTCAAAATCAAATATATTACAAAAAAGGTTATTTCTCGACCGATTTTTATGAGACAAAGACAATTTTTCTCCACTTTTCAAGCTGATTCCAACAATGAGCAATCGTTGATTGGTCAAAAACTCAGAATTTCATATAAGGACACAAGTTCTGGAAAGCGATACCCACCCACCTGTCAGTGGACAGAACTGATATGATGAAATTAGGGCTCCATAAAATGTTATATCATGGTAGGCTCCACCCTCTATTTCTGTTCTGGCGTAGAAGGCGATAGCATTTCCGATGTCATAATGACTAGTGGGCAAAGGGTTAAAGCTTCCAAACAATCCCAATCGTCGTCTATCTCTAATCGGCCCCGTTAGAGCCCCGATGCGCAATCTGTCTACGAATAGTGAGGCGGAGCAAGGGACTTTTTACAGACCTGCCAACTTGAATTTTGTTTTTTAATCGTAGTTTCCTAGGGGAAAAAAAATGAAAAGTCACTATAGATAGAACGAAGATTGCGTCACTCGGGTCTTTGTTATTGGTTTTTGCCATCCGCGTTTATGAGTAATGCTCACTGAACTGTATTCTTCTTCTTCTTCTTCTAGGTTCCATGCCTGGTCCAGGCTTCGGATACTGCATGAATTATCTCTCTCCATTCCTCCCTGTCTCTTGCTTTTTCAAACAGCTCTTGGATTGTTAGGTTGGTGAAGCCCTTCAGTTGGTCTATGAGTGTTTTTCTTTGTCTCCCCCGGGCGCGTTTACCAGGTATTTTTCCACAACTTGCCAGGTATTCATTCTTATCTTTCCTTACTATGTGTCCGAAAAAGGATAGTTGTCGATCCACTATTAAGGGCATTAGTTTCCTTTGTTGGTATGTTTGTTTTAGCACTTCTTCGTTCGTTTTGTGTGCAGTATACGATATTCTCTGCATCCTTCTCAAGCACCACATTTCAAAAGCTTCAATGTTCTTTTGTGTTTCTGCATTTGTAGTCCAGCTTTCGCATCCGTATAACAAGATTGGCCACACGTAGCACTTCAAGACTCGGAATCTAATCCCGAACGACATCTGTTTGTTTTTCAAAATGTTTCCCAGGTCCATGAAGGCCTGTTTGGCTTGAGTTATTCTGTATTAACCCGACTATAAACGTTCATGGATACACACAGTATTATGTGTTGGTCCGTTATACTTCCGGATAGCAATGTTATGAGCTTCTTAGCCAAGCGCATACTATCTAGAACGAATATGACGTCACTCAGGCCTTTGTTATTGTTTTTTGCCATCCACGTTCATGAGTAATTCCTACTTAACTGTATTAACCAGACTAATAAAAGTTCATGGTTACACATAGATTTCTGTGTGTTGGTCCGTTATACTTCCGGATGGCAATGTTGTGAGCTTCTTAGCCAAGCGCAAACTATCTATAAATAGCTTTAGAAATAAACCATTTATTTGCCATCAGCTTGATCTACAAATGGACCAAAGTCATGAATATGGGATATAAGGAACTAAATTATACTTTTCAAAGAGATTTATCGTCATAGATTCGAATACATTTCGTATTTCTACGAGTTTTTTGTAGTATTAGGCAGATCTGTGTTTCTATAAAAAGGGTTGTGGGTTGTTGTTAGTAGAGTAGATTTTGATGTCACTGGCCTAATGGAGTAAAGAGGTGGATGGGAAATAGTTCCCTCTTTTTTTTTTCTTTTTTTTTTTTTGTCTTTTTAAAAAAAAGACACAATTTATTTTATGAACTCTTGTGCACCATATCGTTACAAATTCCGGCTGGTATGATAGTTCTGGGGGTGGTTCTGTCCATAGAGAATACAGGACTAGTAGTCTGTGGTTCTGTCCAAGAAATCACCCTAATTTCAACATTCGTGACGAATGATAACAAAGGTATATAACCCATCCATTATTTTGAAAAGAAAGTATTAGTGCAGTTGTTTCCCCTCACTATGATTCCCATCTGATAAATGGGGAACGTGGTGTTACTAAAAGTAGTTAAAAAAGGTGCCGCGTGGCTCAGCGGTAGGGTCTTTGTTTCGTACCGCTGTGTGGCCTTGAGTAATTCACTTCGCCCTAGCTCAAATTGCGGCGCTGCACTGCGGCTGACGCCTGGGTTATTTCAGTAATCCCTTGGAATAGACCCTAGAATTAAATTTCCTTATAGGATGAATAAAGGGATTTTTATTCATTTTAAAATTATTATTATAAAGGTCCATTTATTTACAAATTGACAAAACCTTCTCAGCTCTATTGTATGCCCCCAACGATCTAAGGGAGACAATTGCCTGTAAAAGGGTCGTTTCAAGATTAAAATAGGTTGCATCCCTTTGGATTCCAAAATCATCCGCGTTGAAATAAATAATAATATTATAACAGCTGGCTCTTTAGAAATTGAAGCCCTAGCCTTTTTACCTCTTTTAATTCATGAATTAAATACTGAAAACAATAAATCAGTGTGTCAAAATGTTTTGATAAATACTCACAAACGATACAAGGAACGTTTAAACAGCCATTTTGGTGGTTAGTTCTCACAAAAGTATATCAATCAGACTATAAACATTTAAAGTTACATATAGTTATGTATGTTGGTACGCTATATATCCGGCTGGCGTATGTTGTGCATATTTTACCTAAACCCCATGGTATCAATTAGGCTGAATGATTCGGCTGCTTGGAATATACTGATGGTAGTTGTGGTTTGTAGGATTGATCTGGAAACACGACCGGTGAGTATTTGACTGAAACACATAGCATTCATCCCCCATACCAAAACATAAACACAATCTTTCCACCGCGATTCACGTCCCCTGTAAACAGATTTTAACACATCTTATCTTATGGTGTGGCTATGTGGTCTTGTGGTATGACACTCGCTTTCGGATCGGAAGGTCCCGGGTTCGAGCCTCGCTCGGCGCATAGTTGAGTCCTTGGGGAAAAGGCTCTTTACTCATATTCTCTCACCGTACTTACGTGAAAAAATGAGTACCTGGTTGTTAACAGCGTTGCCTCTGTCTGAAAAATTTGACATCGCCTAACAGGCGTCAGGTCTCGTTCTACATGTTACGTGTTGCTGTTAGTTAAAGACCCTTTGTAAAGAGCATTGAACACGTTTAGGGGATACTGGGCTATATAAAAACGTAAGATATTTTTATGAGCAGATATTGCAAAATGAACAATGTCCATTTAATTTGTTGTGCGTCTAGAACGTGCTCTAGTTGGTATGACACTCGCCTTCGGGTCAGAAGGCCCTGGGTTCTTTACAAGGGTCCGCGTTTTACTGCTGTGAACCCTCGCTAGCAGCAAACAACACATACAATGAACACAAGCATGCATCAAACAACACATACATTGAACTCTCGCTTGTATCAAACAACACATACATTGAACTCTCGCTTGCATCAAACAACACATACATTGAACCCACGCTTGCATCAAACAACAAATACAATGAACACATGCTTGTATCAAACAACACATACATTGAACTCTCGCTTGCATCAAACAACACATACATTGAACACTCGCTGTTCAATCAACAACACATACATTGAACCACGCTTGCATCAAACAACACATACATTGAACACACGCTTGCATCAAAACAACACATACATTGAACCACGCTTGCATCAAACAACACATACATTGAACCACGCTTGCATCAAACAACACATACATTGAACACACGCTTGCATCAAACAACACATACATTGAACACACGCTTGCATCAAACAACACATACATTGAACACACGCTTGCATCAAACAACACATACATTGAACCACGCTTGCATCAAACAACACATACATTGAACACGCGCTTGCATCAACAAACACCATACATTGAACACCGCTTGCATCAAACAACACATACATTGAACCACTCGCTTGCATCAAACAACACATACATTGAACCCCGCTTGCATCAAACAACACATACATTGAACCCGCTTGCATCAAACAACACATACGATTAACCCACGCTTGTATCAACAAACACATACATTGAACCTCGCTTGCATCAAACAACACATACATTGAACCCCTTGCATCAAACAACACATACATTGAACACGCTTGATCAAACAACACATACATTGAACCCCGCTTGCATCAAACAACACATACATTGAACACACGCTTGCATCAAACACACACATACATTGAAACACACGCTTGCTACATCAAACATACACAACATTGAACCACGCTTGCATCAAACAACACATACATTGAACACCGCTTGCATCAAACAACACATACATTGAACCACGCTTGCATCAAACAACACATACATTGAACCTACGCTTGCATCAAACAACACATACATTGAACCCTCGCTTGCATCAAACAACACATACATTGAACCATCGCTTGCATCAAACAACACATACATTGAACCCTCGCTTGCATCAAACAACACATACATTGAACACTGCTTGCATCAAAACAAACATACCTTGATACCACGCCGCTTGCATCAAACAACACATACATTGAACCCGCTTGAAAAACAACACATACATTGAACCTTGCATCAAACAACACATACATTGAACACCGCTTTGCATCACAACACATACATTGAACCTCGTTGCATCAACAACACATCATTGAACACACGCTTGCATCAAACAACACATACATTGAACCCGCTTGATCAAACAACACATACATTGAACCACGCTTGCATCAAACAACACATACATTGAACCACGCTTGCATCAAACAACACAACATTGAACCCAGCTTGCATCAAACAACACAATTGAACACCGCTTGCACAACAACACACATACATTGAACCCACGCTTGCATCAAACAACACATACATTGAACCACGCTTGTATCAAACAACACATACATTAAACCCACGCTTGCATCAAACAACACATACATTGAACCTCGCTTGCATCAAACAACACATACATTGAACCCTCGCTTGCATCAAACAACACATACATTGAACCACGCTTGCATCAACAACACATACATTGAACACACGCTTGCATCAAACAACACATACATTGAACCACGCTTGCATCAAACAACACATACATTGAACACCACGCTTGATCAAACAACACATACATTGAACCACGCTTGCATCAAACAACACATACATTGAACCACGCTTGCATCAAACAACACATACATTGAACACACGCTTGCATCAAACAACACATACATTGAACCACGCTTGCATCAAACACACAACATTGAACCCGCTTGCATCAAACAACACATACATTGAACCACGCTTGCATCAAACAACACATACATTGAACCACGCTTGCATCAAACAACACATACATTGAACACCACGCTTGCATCAAACAACACATACATGAACACCGCTTGCATCAAACAACACATACATTGAACACTCGCTTGCATCAAACAACACATACATTGAACCCACGCTTGCATCAAACAACACATACATTGAACCACGCTTGCATCAAACAACACATACATTGAACACCGCTTGCATCAAACAACACACAATTGAACCACTTGCATCAAACAACACATACATTGAACCCACGCTTGCATCAAACAACACATACATTGAACCCACGCTTGCATCAAACAACACATACATTGAACCCACGATTGCATCAAACAACACATACATTGAACCCACGCTTGCATCAAACAACACATACATTGAACCACCGCTTGCATCAAACAACACATACATTGAACCACCGCTTGCATCAAACAACACATACATTGAACCCACGCTTGCATCAAACAACACATACATTGAACCCACGCTTGCATCAAACAACACTTACATTGAACCCACGCTTGCATCAAACAACACATACATTGAACCCACGCTTGCATCAAACAACACATACATTGAATCACCGCTTGCATCAAACAACACATACATTGAACCCTCGCTTGCATCAAACAACACATACATTGAACCCACGCTTGCATCAAACAACACATACATTGAACACACGCTTGCATCAAACAACACATACATTGAACACGACGCTTGTATCAAACAACACATACATTGAACACGAGAGGACGAGGACGAAGATATTTGGGTTGCTCCATTTTTTTTTTTTTGATTTTTTTTTTTTTGTTGAAAATATCAAATTACTAAATTAAGGAGCAGGCACCGGTGTAAGATAAAGAAGTGAACAAGTGTGTATGAAAGGTGCCAGACAAAGCAAGAAAGAAAAATACAAGAAATAAAACAATCCCATAAAATCATTCTACCTCGACTGGGGATCGAACCTCAGACCTTCTGATTTCCGGTCAGACGTGCTACCATAATGGTAATCTAAGGTTCGATTGTTTTTGAGATGTTTTTTTTTTCTTGTATTTTTCTTTCTTGTCTTGTCTGGCACCTTCCATAGACACTTGTTCAGTTCTTTGTAACCTATCAGTCGGTCTTTGTGTACAGACATGGAAGAACACCAAGGCAATGTGAAATCACTAAAAATAGCCGAAGCAGACCTGCCAACTATTACAAAAATTTCGTAAAATTATGAATTTTTGGTTCCTTAATTTATAATTATATCAATATTTCTAATTCAATAAACTTCTTGGAAACGAAGTTTTGTTGCCAGAGATGGTATATAAAGTAGGTTAAAGCATTAATTTAATGTATTTAAACACAAATTGGCCACTCTTAAAAGCGGTTATAATGTCTACTTTTTTATAATCCTTGAAAACTACGATTTTTTCCAATTTACAGTAGACAGATCTGATGATGTGAAGAAAAAAAAAAGAAAAGAAAAAAGAAAAATAATTCCACTTAAAAAGAAAAAAAGTGGTTATCAATTGGCTGAACTCCTACTACTTCAACGTCAGCTGGTGAGTGGGCAAAGAGCGTGTTGGAGTACTCACTCATGTGTGACGATCGAGTGACTGACTGGTGAGTGGGCAAAGAGCGTGTTGGAGTACTCACTCATGTGTGACGATCGAGTGACTGACTGGTGAGTGGGCAAAGAGCGTGTTGGAGTACTCACTCATGTGTGACGATCGAGTGACTGACTGGTGAGTGGGCAAAGAGCGTGTTGGAGTACTCACTCATGTGTGACGAGCGAGTGACTGACTGGTGAGTGGGCAAAGAGCGTGTTGGAGTACTCACTCATGTGTGACGATCGAGTGACTGACTGGTGAGTGGGCAAAGAGCGTGTTGGAGTACTCACTCATGTGTGACGATCGAGTGACTGACTGGTGAGTGGGCAAAGAGCGTGTTGGAGTACTCACTCATGTGTGACGATCGAGTGACTGACTGGTGAGTGGGCAAAGAGCGTGTTGGAGTACTCACTCATGTGTGACGATCGAGTGACTGACTGGTGAGTGGGCAAAGAGCGTGTTGGAGTACTCACTCATGTGTGATTATCGAGTGACTGACTGGTGAGTGGGCAAAGAGCGTGTTGGAGTACTCACTCATGTGTGACGATCGAGTGACTGACTGGTGAGTGGGCAAAGAGCGTGTTGGAGTACTCACTCATGTGTGACGATCGAGTGACTGACTGGTGAGTGGGCAAAGAGCGTGTTGGAGTACTCACTCATGTGTGACGATCGAGTGACTGACTGGTGAGTGGGCAAAGAGCGTGTTGGAGTACTCACTCATGTGTGACGATCGAGTGACTGACTGGTGAGTGGGCAAAGAGCGTGTTGGAGTACTCACTCATGTGTGACGATCGAGTGACTGACTGGTGAGTGGGCAAAGAGCGTGTTGGAGTACTCACTCATGTGTGACGATCGAGTGACTGACTGGTGAGTGGGCAAAGAGCGTGTTGGAGTACTCACTCATGTGTGACGATCGAGTGACTGACTGGTGAGTGGGCAAAGAGCGTGTTGGAGTACTCACTCATGTGTGACGATCGAGTGACTGACTGGTGAGTGGGCAAAGAGCGTGTTGGAGTACTCACTCATGTGTGACGATCGAGTGACTGACTGGTGAGTGGGCAAAGAGCGTGTTGGAGTACTCACTCATGTGTGACGATCGAGTGACTGACTGGTGAGTGGGCAAAGAGCGTGTTGGAGTACTCACTCATGTGTGACGATCGAGTGACTGACTGGTGAGTGGGCAAAGAGCGTGTTGGAGTACTCACTCATGTGTGACGATCGAGTGACTGACTGGTGAGTGGGCAAAGAGCGTGTTGGAGTACTCACTCATGTGTGACGATCGAGTGACTGACTGGTGAGTCGGCAAAGAGCGTGTTGGAGTACTCACTCATGTGTGACGATCGAGTGACTGACTGGTGAGTGGGCAAAGAGCGTGTTGGAGTACTCACTCATGTGTGACGATCGAGTGACTGACTGGTGAGTGGGCAAAGAGCGTGTTGGAGTACTCACTCATGTGTGACGATCGAGTGACTGACTGGTGAGTGGGCAAAGAGCGTGTTGGAGTACTCACTCATGTGTGACGATCGAGTGACTGACTGGTGAGTGGGCAAAGAGCGTGTTGGAGTACTCACTCATGTGTGACGATCGAGTGACTGACTGGTGAGTGGGCAAAGAGCGTGTTGGAGTACTCACTCATGTGTGACGATCGAGTGACTGACTGGTGAGTGGGCAAAGAGCGTGTTGGAGTACTCACTCATGTGTGACGATCGAGTGACTGACTGGTGAGTGGGCAAAGAGCGTGTTGGAGTACTCACTCATGTGTGACGATCGAGTGACTGACTGGTGAGTGGGCAAAGAGCGTGTTGGAGTACTCACTCATGTGTGACGATCGAGTGACTGACTGGTGAGTGGGCAAAGAGCGTGTTGGAGTACTCACTCATGTGTGACGATCGAGTGACTGACTGGTGAGTGGGCAAAGAGCGTGTTGGAGTACTCACCCATGTGTGACGATCGAGTGACTGACTGGTGAGTGGGCAAAGAGCGTGTTCGAGTACTCACTCATGTGTGACGATCGAGTGACTGACTGGTGAGTGGGCAAAGAGCGTGTTGGAGTACTCACTCATGTGTGACGATCGAGTGACTGACTGGTGAGTGGGCAAAGAGCGTGTTGGAGTACTCACTCATGTGTGACGATCGAGTGACTGACTGGTGAGTGGGCAAAGAGCGTGTTGGAGTACTCACTCATGTGTGACGATCGAGTGACTGACTGGTGAGTGGGCAAAGAGCGTGTTGGAGTACTCACTCATGTGTGACGATCGAGTGACTGACTGGTGAGTGGGCAAAGAGCGTGTTGGAGTACTCACTCATGTGTGACGATCGAGTGACTGACTGGTGAGTGGCAAAGAGCGTGTTGGAGTACTCACTCATGTGTGACGATCGAGTGACTGACTGGTGAGTGGGCAAAGAGCGTGTTGGAGTACTCACTCATGTGTGACGATCGAGTGACTGACTGGTGAGTGGGCAAAGAGCGTGTTGGAGTACTCACTCATGTGTGACGATCGAGTGACTGACTGGTGAGTGGGCAAAGAGCGTGTTGGAGTACTCACTCATGTGTGACGATCGAGTGACTGACTGGTGAGTGGGCAAAGAGCGTGTTGGAGTACTCACTCATGTGTGACGATCGAGTGACTGACTGGTGAGTGGGCAAAGAGCGTGTTCGAGTACTCACTCATGTGTGACGATCGAGTGACTGACGACGCGTGGCTGGGATTTCAATCGGGTGTTTTGTTAACAATTCAAGGTGATCATATGAAAGAACGTTTGTTGAATCATTCAGATTCAGATGGTTTTGTGCTTGTTGTTGTTAATGTTCTTTTTCTTCATTCTTCGTGCAAACAGCATGTGGCATATTATTGTTGTTGTTACACAAGTAATCCAGAGCTGCCTACCTATTTGAATTTTTTTTTAATTCGTAGTTTCAAAGGGAAAAAAATTAAAAAGTCATTTTAAATAGCTTTACAAATCAATAATTTGCCATCACAATGATACACAAATGCTTCAAAGTCCTGAATATAGGATATATGGAACTAAATGTTCTTTTTCGGCTATGTCGTCTAGTGGAATGATACTCGCTTTCGGATCGGAAGGTCCTGAGTTCGAGCCTCGATCGGTGCATATTTGAGTCGTTTGGGAAAAGGCTCTTTACTCACATTCTCTCACCGTACTCAGGTGTAAAATGAGTACCTGGCCGTTAAAGTGTTATCTCTATTGGAAAAAAAATGCAATGTCGCCTAACAGGCGATATGTCTCATTCTACATGTTAAATGTTGCTGTTGGTTAAGGACCGCTTGTAAAGCGCTTTGAGCACAATAAGTAGACATTGCTCTATATAAAAGCTCAAGTTTTTTTGTTTTTTGTTGGTTTTATTTTTTATTTGAAATATTTAAAATACGTAGATTTCAAGGGAAACGCTATGAATAGTTTTACAAATCAATAATTTCCCATCACCATGATACACAAATGCTACAAAGTTCTGAATTAGGATTTGAGGAACTAACTTTTCCTTTTCAACTAGATCTATTGAGTCAAAGAGGCGAATACAGCTCTGTAGCTAGAGCCAAAAATTCGTATGTCTACGATTTATTCGTAGTACTTGGCAGGCCTGAGAAATGCAATGTTAAAGGCTTAAATGGAACAGGGTTCTAATGTTTTTTTCACCTGCTTCAATAATTTCTAGTGGTGATTTAGCCCTTCTTTATTGGTGCTATGCATTGAGGTAAAATACTCATAACATCCGCTAGCCGGATACGAGGTAGCATCACAAAAAGCTAAGAGTAACCTTATGTGTTTATACTTACTTTTTAACTTATGCCTGGCGGATCATAAGGCCTCAACAGCACTCTTCCATCTTCTTCTGTCCTTGGCACATACCTTTGCCTCACTCCAGGTAAGATTGGAGACGCTCAAATCTAGGTAAAGACGTCTTCTCCAAGACTGTTTTGGACGACCCCGTTTCCTCTTGCCCTGTGTGTTCCATTCGAGAGTCTGTTTGGTTATATTACAGGGCTCTTTCCGCATGGTATGGCCAACCCATCGCAACTTTCTGGCGTCTGACCTGGACATCCATTTGTTCTTGGTTTGTTCTTGTCCAAAGGTCAGCATTTGGCACTTTGTCAAACCATTTCAGCCTGAGTATTTGTCGAAGACAGCGATTGACAAAAGTGCGTTTATAGTCTGATTGATATAATTTAGTGAGAACTGATTATTAAAATGGCTGTCAAAATACAATAACAAAGAGCTGAGTGACGTCAATACTCTTCAACAGTCGTAACGTCACTTCCTTCCTAATGACGCATGGTAACTTAGTAACACTGGCTCTAAACTATCGGAACAATGGCGGACGCCCGTATGAAATATTTCCCCGGCGAGCATAAAAGCGTATCCAGAGGGGGAAAAACACATAAATTTGATCATGTTTTGACTTTACACATTCTGATCACAAGGCATATGAAAAGTTCTAGCCAGCATGAAGAATAAAAAGTAATGATTTTCTTTGTTTAGAACCAAGATGGCCGCCGTTGCCGGGCGGCGTGACATCAGACTACCGAATCCAATTGGGAGGCCTTCCTCGAGTTAAGGGGAACAACCCAAGTATTCGTTTAACTAACCCTAATAAAAAATAAAACCTTGTACCTATAGCTAACCTTAATAGGAAAAACACATACCCTAGGACCTTTACCAAGATCGATAGATAGTTCGAAGTTGACGTCATTCAGGTCTTTGTTATTGTGTTTTGTCACCCGCGTTTATGAGTAATAACTTGAGGGAGAGAAGAGAAAAAAAAGGATAAAAAATAAAAGAGAATGAAGAAAAGAGGAATTTTTCAGATTTGTAAAAGTTTCGGTTGTGATTATTTTATGACCATCGCATTTATTACGTCCTTCCGCCACGACATCATAAGATACCGTCACCTAGGCATTTCATGAAGGAATATAGATAATTCATCAAACAGGTTATCTGATGTCAACAGGAATCACCCATGTTGTCCAGGTGAGCAAATTGGGGGTTAATAATCTTGCCCAATTAAAAAAAAAACTAAATTGCCTGAAGCGGGGCTCGAACCCAGGACCTACGGATCACAGTGCAATTCCTTAACCACTCTTCCACTTCGCCACCCAACCATCGTATAGATAGTATGAGATTGGCTAAGAAGCTCACAACATTGTCATCCTGAAGTACAACGGACCAACACACAAAACTACGTGTATTCATAGTATGGATAATACAGTTAAGTGAGAATGTGGATGGCAAAATACATTAACTAAGACCAAAGTGACGTCAACTTCATTCTATCTATATACGCAAAAAAAGCGACCTAAGGAGCGGTCAATCAGTGAAATATCCACGGAAGAGCTAATTTGGCAGTTTCTTGAAACTCAAAGTTTGTCTAGAACTGGTGACTGACCCCGTGACCACGGAACAAAACAATCTGAATCTGCAACTGGTTCGAGTGAATTGTGGGTAGTCCTGAAGAACGATAGGCCGTGGATGATTGCATAGGTACTAATACCCTTGACCCTGAAGTCAAGAAGAAAGGAATCTGAATCTATTAATAGACGTGATGCAAGAAAATAGATGGAAGAGATGGCCAAAGGAAATAATTCCACGTCTTCTTTATTCATTATCACGCCTATGTTATTGTGTGGTATGTAGCTACTCTATTGACCCCCCTCCTCCCCCCCCCCCCCCCTTTCCAACCCACTCTCCTCCGTTTATTTTTTATCAGAATTTTTGCGCACTCCCTTCCCAAGATTATTCGATTGACAGTCTAACAAGGGTGTGTCTTTTTTACGAAACCCGCCGAAACCCGCCGAAACCCTGCGAAACCCGCCGAAACCCGACGAAACCCGACGAATCCCGACAAAGTTATGGGAAGTAGGTGTCTGTGGGGAGTGAACCTAGAACTCAGGGAAGTGTACACCATTGGGGAGTGAACCTGGGACTGGGTTTCGGCGGGTTTCGTAAAAAAGAACCAGTGCTTTTTACGAAACCCGCCGAAACCCGCCGAAACCCGGCGAAACCCGACAATATCCAGCAAAGTTATGGGAAGTAGACAACTGTGGGGAGTGAACCCGATACTCAGGGAAGTGTACACCAGTCGGGAGTGAACCTGAGACTAAGGTTATCGGCCGGTTTCGGCGGGTTTCGTAAAAAAGAATTAGTGCTTTATTACGAAACCCGCCGAAACCCGCCGAAACCCGACAATATCCGGCAAAGTTATGGGAGTTTGGCAACAGTGGGGGGTGATCCTGGGAGTCAGGGAATTGCACACCAGTGGGGTTAACCTGGGACTGTGTAAAAAGGATATCAGTGGGAAATAAACCTGGGACTAAAGGGAGATGGATACCATTGAAAGTTGAAGCCGGATATGAGAGTTTGGTACCAGAGGAGAATGAACCTGACACTATAGGAGGTGGGCGCCAGTGAGGAGTGAACCTGGGACTATGTAAACAGGATATCAGTGGGAAATAAACCTGGGACTAAAGGGAGGTGGATACCATTGGGAGTTGAAGCCGGATTTGGGAGTTGGGTACCAGAGGAGAGAGAAACCTGACACTATAGGAGGTGGCCGCCAGTGGGGAGTGAACCTGGGACTATGTAAACAGGATATCAGCGGAAAATAAACCTGGGACTAAAGGAGATGAATACCATTGAAAGTTGAAGCGGATATGAGAGTTTGGTACCAGAGGAGAAGAACCTGACACTATAGGAGGTGGGCGCCAGTGGGAGTGAACCTGGACTATGTAAAAGGATAGCAGTAGGAAATAAACCTGGGACGAAAGGAGATGGATACCGTTGAAAGTTGAAGCCGGATATGAGAGTTTGGTACCATGGAGAATGAACCTGACACTATAGGAGGTGGGCGCCATTTGGGAGTGAACCTGGACCTGTAAACAGGATATCAGTGGGAAATAAACCTGGACTAAAGGGAGATGGATACCATTGAAAGTTGAAGCCGGATATGAGAGTTTGGTACCAGAGGAGAATGAACCTGACACTATAGGAGGTGGGCGCCAGTGGGGAGTGAACCTGGGACAATGTAAAAAGGATATCAGTGGGAAATAAATCCGGCTTCAACTCCCAATGGTATCCATCTCCCTTTAGTCCCATATTTATTTCCTACTGATATCCTTTATACATATTCCCAGGTTAACTCCCCACTGGTGTGCAATTTCCTGAGTCCCAGGTTCACTCTCCACTGGCGCCCACCTCCTATTGTGTCAGGTTCATTCTCCTCTGGTACCAAACTTTCATATCCGGTTTCAACTTTCAATGGTATCCATGACCCTTTAGTCCAAGGTTTATTTCCCAGTGATATCCTGTTTACATAGTCCCAGGTTCACTCCCCATTGGCGCCCACCCCCTATAGTGTCATGTTCATTCTCCTCTGGTACCAAGCTATCATATCCGACTTCAACTTTCAATTGTATCCATCTCCCTTTAGTCCCAGGTTTATTTCCCACTGATATCCTGTTTACATAGTCCCAGGTTCACTCCCCACTGGCGCCCACCTCCTATAGTGTCAGGTTCATTCTCCTCTGGTACCAAACTCTCATATCCGGCTTCAACTTTCAATGGTATTCATCTCCCTTTAGTCCCAGGTTTATTTCCCACTGATATCCTTTTTACATAGTCCCAGGTTCACTCCCCACTGGCGCCCACCTCCTATAGTGTCAGGTTTCTCTCTCCTCTGGTACCCAACTCCCAAATCCGGCTTCAACTCCCAATGGTATCCACCTCCCTTTAGTCCCAGGTTTATTTCCCACTAATATCGTGTTTACATAGTCCCAGGTTCACTCCTCACTGGCGCCCACCTCCTATAGTGTCAGGTTTCTCTCTCCTCTGGTACCCAACTCCCAAATCCGGCTTCAACTCCCAATGGTATCCACCTCCCTTTAGTCCCAGGTTTACTTCCCACTAATATCGTGTTTACATAGTCCAAGGTTCACTCCTCACTGGCGCCCACCTATAGTGTCAGGTTCATTCTCCTCTGGTACCAAACTCTCATATCCGGCTTCAACTTTCAATGGTATCCATCTCCCTTTAGTCCCAGGTTTATTTCCCACTGATATCCTTTTTACAGAGTCCCAGGTTAACTCCCCACTGGTGTGAAATTCCCTGAGTCCCAGGTTCACTCCCCACTGGCGCCCACCTTCTATAGTGTCAGGTTCATTCTCCTCTGGTACTCAACTCCCATATCCGGCTTCAACTTTCAATGGTATCCATCTCCCTTTAGTCCCAGGTTTATTTCCCACTGATATCCTTTTTACACAGTCCCAGGTTAACTCCCCACTGGTGTGCAATTCCCTGACTCCCAGGATCACCCCCCACTGTTGCCAAACTCCCATAACTTTGCCGGATATTGTCGGGTTTCGGCGGGTTTCGGCGGGTTTCGTAATAAAGCACTAATTCTTTTTTACGAAACCCGCCGAAACCCAGTCCCAGGTTCACTCCCCAATGGTGTACACTTCCCTGAGTTCTAGGTTCACTCCCCACAGCCACCTACTTCCCATAACTTTGTCGGGATTCGTCGGGTTTCGGCGGGTTTCGGCGGGTTTTGGCGGGTTTCGGCGGGTTTCGCAGGGTTTCGGCGGGTTTCGGCGGGTTTCGTAAAAAAGACACACCGGTCTAACAAACAGTGCTGGGATTATCCGCCCAAATCACTACCCGGGTAATACCCGGGTAGTGGTCTGATTACCCGGGTACCCGCCCAGCAATACTAACAAAGGAAGGCAAAGAAATCATCTGAGACTTACTTGGGCTAATTTGGATCCTGTGACGAACTGAGCAGCCTTCCATATAGCGCATTGAGGTTGAGACTAAAAGCCTTGTGGAAATATGCGTATTATTATCAAATGGCACCTAAGCCTATCAAGATGAACCATTTTAAAGGAAAAACAAAACAAAAACGAGCTTTTATATAGCGCAATATCAACTATACGTGGTCAAAGCGCTTTAACAAGGGGCGGGCCCTGGTCAACACCAACACTAAACATGTAGACCGGGACATGACGCCTGTTAGGCGGTGTTACAATTTTTTTTGGACAGAGATAACGCTGTTAACGGCCAGGTACTCAATTTACACCTCAGTTCGTTCGGTGGTCGAATGTGAGTAAAGAGCCTTTTCCAAGGACTCAACTATGCGCCTAACAAGGCTCGAACCCACGACATTCCGATCCGAAAGCGAATGTCATACCAATCGACCATATAGTCGGTAAAGATGGAAAAACTGAACAATATGGGGATTTCGGCTTTTGGCTTTCTAAAAATCAAACCGTGTTTGTTAAATTATAAATTTTAATTGACAAGATGACACACATAGATTGCATCAGTGCTATAAATAGAATTCAAAGCCAAGTAGACAGTAGTGCTGGGATTACCCGCCCAAATAATTACCCGGGTAATACCCGGGTAGTGGCCTGATTACCCGGGTACCCGCGGGTACCCGTGGCAGGAGTGACTTTTGTCCCCAAAATTTTTTTTGTGGGGGGGGGGGGGGGGTTATTTTTTAATTTTTTTTATATTTTTATTTATTACAACAAATGAAGCGAAACTGAAGTAAGAAACAATTATAATTAACTACAATGAAAAAAAATAATAATAAATAAAATAAAGTACCTGAGATTCCTTTAAAAGATAAGAACTAATATAATTAGTCTAACCTATGATTCCAAAATTGAATCAAATGTGTGTAACAAATAAACAAAAAAATCATTGTAATTGAAAATAAAGTAGGAAATCTTTGAAAAAATGTCATGTAAATTTAATATGTAAAAAATGTATTATTTCCAATTTTGTTCAAAATTTTAAAACCGCAAAATGATCACTCTCAGTTCGGTTCCATTTGTTGAAGCGGTACCCTTACCCGCCCCTTTTACCGAGTACCGTTAACTTTATTACCCGCGGGTACTCGCGGGTACCCGGGTACCCGCCCAGCCCTAGTAGACAGTCTTCACACTTCACGGGCAGGAAGTCAAGGTGACTGAATGAGAAGATACTCGATTCAGAATCTGGTGGCCTGCAGACCTGCCTAACAAAACGAAAATTTCGTAGAAATACGATTTTTTTGTTGGGTCCTAATTGGATTCAATAGTCTGATGTCACGTCCACCCAGTAACCAGCAGCTTGGTTCTAAACAAAGAAAATCGGTACTTTTTATTCTTCATGCTGGCTATAACTTTTTCACATGTCATGTGATCAGAATGTATAAAAGTCAAAACATGATCATACTTATAATGTTTTTTCTCATCTGGATACACTTTTATGCTCGTCGGAGAAATATTTCATTAGGGCGTCCGCCATTGTTAGGTTAGTTTAGAACCAGTTACTATGTTACTATGCGTCATTACGAGGGAAGTGAGGTCACGACTGTTGAAGTCTATTGACAATTATATGAAGATCTTTAATTCAATGAAATCCTTTAAAACAAAGTTTTGTTTCCAGAGCTAGTATAGAAAGGAGTTTAAAGCGATAATTTAATGTATTTAAACACACAAATTGGTACTTTTTAATGGTAGTTGTAATGTCTATCTACTATGATATTACCCCTGAAAACTACGATTTTTATTTTCCAATTCCAAGTTGGCAGGTCTGGGTCTTGTTGGAGGAAATGTTATGTAAAATTTATTCTGATTAGCCTCTACGTATTTGAGTTTTATGGATTTGTTAAAAACTTGGTCAGGGATGCCAAGTTTGGGCTTTTGCCTCCAAATTGTATAAAATAAAATTGACGTTTTAAATAAACCGTTAGGCGTGGGGGGAAATGGGTTAAGCATTCCGGCTTGTTTGTTTCTTTTTGTTTTTTGTTTTTTTTTGTTTTGTTTTTTGTTTGTTCTTTTTGGGTTTTTTTTTTTACAACTTGATTAATTACTTTATTCATTATTTAATAAACATTCTTTTTTTTTTCTTCTAATTACTCGATTTTACCCATTTTATAAACACTATGAGACTATTTTTCACAGAATATACATAAAGCAGACATGCCTAGTACTTCGAAAATTTCGTAGAAATACGATTTATTGGCTCCCGCTACAGAGCTGCATGGGTCTCTTTGACTCAATAAATCTTGTTGAGATGGAAAGTTCAGCTCCTTAGAACTAATATTCAGGACTTTGGAGCATTTTTGGATCATACAGAGAGCAGACTAAAGCTATTTAAAGTGAAACTTTATTTTTTATTTTTCCCTTGGAAATTACGAATTTTTGAAATTTCAAGTTGGCAGTTCTGATAATGCTATCCTTGACGTGAACTGGTGAAAATATACTTTTTTTCAGTAAATCAAGACACGACTACACAAATCATGAAAGCGGAATAGGAAAATTAAAGATAAATGTCCTCTTTCGTGTGCAATTTAGAATTGAAAAAAATATCCTAGAAAAGTCTGGTATTATTTTTAGACAATCTGGCATATTATTCTGAGCCATTTTTCTTTTCTTCATCTTTTGCGAAAGGCTGCCTCTATTCTCATCTGAGTGACGTCATCTTCGTTCTATCAATATAGTGTTGTTATATTTAAAAATAAAAAAAATAAAGATAAAAATAATAAATAAATATAAAAAAATATAGGAAACATATTTCTCCTTGTGGCCACTTGGATTCAAAAGTCTAACGTCACGTCCGTCCAGCAACGAGCAGGTTGGTTCTAAACAAAGAAAATCGGTACTTTTTATTCTTCATGCTGGCTAGACCGTTTTCACATGTCATAATGTGATCAGAATGCATAAAAGTCAAAACATGATGAGATTTATAATGTTTTTTTCTTTTCTGGATACACTTTTATGCTCGTTGGAGAAGTATTTCATAAGGGCGTCCGCCATTGTTCCGATAGTTCAGAACCAGTTACTAAGTTACTATGCGTCATTACGAGGGAAGTGACTAATACTCTTCAACAGTCGTAACGTCACTTCCTTCCTTATGACGCATGGTAACATAGTAACACTGGCTCTAAACTATCGGAACAATGGCGGACGCCCGTATGAAATATTTCTCCGGCGAGCATAAAAGCGTATCCAGAGGAAAAAAGCCCCATAAATTTGATCATGTTTTGACTTTTACACATTCTGATCACAAGACATATGAAAAGTTCTAGCCAGCATGAAGAATAAAAAGCAATGATTTTCTTTGTTTAGAACCAAGATGGCCGCCGTTGCCGGGTGGCGTGACATCAGACTACTGAATCCAATCAGTAGGACCCCAGATTAGTGATAGTCTGTGGTCCTGTTCCGAAGACGAGTATCATACCAAAAGACTACAAACAAAGCCGCAATATCTAGCCACACAATTTTTTAATTTTTTTTTTTTTTAATTTGCGCATGTGCGCAGTTCAATAACATTTTGTGAAGTGCGAATTAGCCTAATTGTCTGCCAAAGACAAAGCAGGTGGGTATTCCCAAAGACTGGTTTCATTCGCCTCTACTCCTGTATGACTGTGAAGTAGGCCATTGTATTCGGAACATACTTGAAAGATAACACGTTGCCACTTGGTGGTTGTAATGCCACCCCCCCCCCCCCCACTCCCGCACACACACACTCACACACACACACACATACACACACACACACATACCACAAATGGAGGTTTATAAATTACTTTTTTTTTAAAAAAACAAAAAGCATTTGATTCGTTTTCCGTTTTTTTTGTTTTGTTTTTTTATTCCTGTTTTGTTTTGTTTTTTGTTTTTTTTGTTTTGTTGTTTTTTTTTTTTTTTTTTTTTTTTTTGTGATGTTTGAATTTGGGCGAGGGGTAGGCTTTATTTATTTTATTTTTCCACTTTCTCTCTATTTTTCCTCTGATTGTCTGCTTTTGGCCGCTTTGTGTCTTGGGGAAAATAATGTGTTTGTGTTTGAGCGAGATTTTAAAAAAAATATAGCGCAATATCCATTAAACGTGCTCAAAGAGCTTTGTAAGGGGCCCCTGATCAACAGCAACGCGTAACATGTAGGACGTGACATGACGCCTTTTAGGCGATATTATATCTTTTTCGGAAAGACAGAGACAACGCTGTTAACGACCAGTTTCTCCTTTTCATCTACTGAATACGTTGAGAGAATGTGAGTAACGAGCCTTTTCCAGGGACTCAACTATGCGTCGAGCGACGATAATAATAATGATAATGATAACAATAATAAATAATAAAATAATAATAATAATAATAATAATAATAATAATAATAATAATAATAATAATAATAATAATATAATAATAATAATAATAATAATAATAATAATAATAATAATAATAATAATAATAATAATAATAATAATAATAATAATAATAATAGGGAATGAGATTAGCGGAAGAGTAGCGTCCCTTGATTGGACGTCACCCATAGTCTGTGACGTCACCGCGGAAAAGTAATTAGAGAGAGAACGTCATGTTGGTTGTGCGCATGCGTTTCTCGTCCTCGCTTCCGGTGAAAGCGGCATGAGACACTTCAAAACCAAATTGACGTTCTCTCTGTAAGGTGACGTCCAATCAAGGGACGCTACTCTTCCGCTAATCTCATTCCCTATAATAATAATAATAATAATAATAATAATAATAATAATAATAATAATAATAATAAATAATAATAATAATAATAATAATAATAATAATGATGATGATGAATAATAATAATAATAATAATAATAATAATAATAATAATAATAATAATAAATAATAATAATAATAATAATAATAATAATAATAATAATAATAATAATAATATGAGATAAACCAAAAAATGGCGGGTTACAAAATCAGTCAGAGAGTTATATTTGCATACAGACGTATGGTGACCTCATTTGCATATTATTATAACAAGACAGTCGTGTGCCTCCTCCGCCCAAGGTCATGGACGTGCGTGTGTGAGTACGATAATCACTCACTCGTCATGCCTTCTTTCACAACAAACGTATCAGCCAGTGCGGAACAGGTGAGCACCTTTATTCTCATAAAACTACTCAATTCAAAAGGCACGCGCCTTGTTCATTTTTTTCCTTCTGACGCGATCTTTCTCCAACCTACCTCCCACCCACCCCCCTCTCTCTCTCTCTCTCTCTCTCTCTCCCTCTCTCTCTCTCTCTCTTTTTCTTTCTTTCTTTCTTTCTTTCTCTCTCTCTCTCTTCTCTTTCTCTCTCTCTCTTCTCTCTCTCTCTTCTCTCTTTCTCTTCTCTCTCTCTCTCTCTCTGTCTCTCTTTTTCTTTCTTTCTCTCTCTCTCTCTCTCTCTCTCTTTTTCTTTCTTTCTTTCTTTCTTTCTCTCTCTCCTCTCTCTCTCTTCTTCTCTTCTTTCTCTCTCCTCTCTCTTCTCTCTTCTCTTTCTTTCTCTTTTTCTCTCTCTCTCTCTTCTCTCTTTCTCCCTTCTTTCTTCTTTCTTTTCTTTCTTTCTTTCCTTTCTCTCTCTCTCCTCTCTCTCTCTTCTCTTTCTCTCTCTCTCTTCTCTCTCCTCTTTCCTTTCTTTCTCTCTCTCTCTCTCTCTCTCTCTCTCTCTCTCCTCTCTCTTCTTTCTCTTTCTTTCTTTCTTCTTTCTCTCTCTCTCTCTCTCTTTCTTTCTTTCTTTCTTCTTCTCTCTCTCTCTCTCTTCTCTCTCTCTCTCTTTCTTCTCTCTTCCTCTCTCTCTCTCTCTCTCTCTCTTCTCTCTCTTCTCTTTCTTCTTTCTCTCTCTCTTTCTCTCTCTTCTCTCTCTCTCTCTCTCTCTCTCTCTCTCTCTCTCTCTCTTTTCTTTCTTCTCTCTCTCTCTCTCTCTCTCTCCTCTTCTCTTCATCTCTCTTCCCTCTCTCTCTCTCTCTCTCTCTCTCTCTCTCTCTCTCTTTTAATTTAGATTTTATTTCGCGCAAAGTCCACTAAATGTGAGTAAAGGGCATTTTCCAAAGACTCAACTAAGCGCCTCTCAGGGCTGGATTCGAACCCAAGACCTTCTGAACCGAAGGCGAGTGCCATATACCACTAGACCACATTTTTGGCGCACAAGTCCTTTTCCAAGGACTCAACTATACACCCAGCGAGGCTCGAACCCAAGGTCCTTCCTATCCGAAAGCGAGTGTCATACCACAAGACCACATAGCAGCACAAAAGAACAAACATAAACGGTGGTTGCCTTGCTTTGATGAATGTAAATATTATAATGTAAAATATATCAATAATGTTATAAGATATAATATTAACTCTCGCCAACTTCATATTAGTCAAAATCAATAAAAATGTGAAGTTGAATGTAAGTTTCAATGTAATTACGAAAACAGATCGAATGGACGTTTCGGGTTTCCCCTTTATCAACAAACAGGATGAATGAAACACTACAGATGAATGAGATGATGTGGTAGTGGCGTTGTTAAGATGAATAAACAAAACCCCGCCACTGCCACATCATCTCATTCATCTTTAGTATTTCGATCATCCTGTTTGTTGATAAAGGGGAAACCCGAAACGTCCATTCTATCTGTTTTCGTATATTAAATTGAAGCTTACATTCAACTTCACATTTTATTTATTGCTTCGAGCTTCGACAGAAACACAAAGACGTAAAGACTGTTTGATTTACAACAGCTGTGGCGTAGTAGTACAATCATCACATCACCAGCCGTCGGACTACGACAATAAACACAAATAATTAATTTATTTCTTCAATCTTTATTCACAAGCACCACGGGGTGTGTATAATTTCTTTACAATTAAATAGAACGCTTTATGTGTATAATTTGTTTTCTTTTTAAAACACAAAAAGAACACACACACACATAAAAAAAGAACAAAAAAAAAAAAAAAGAAAGAAAAGGACCCGAAAATAATACAATAAATAGAATAAGAAAAAAACATAACAAAAAAACAAAACAACAAAGCTTTCGGCCAGACACGCGACCTAAATCAGAATAAGGAGAATAATAGACAGAGAGAGAGAGAGAGATGAATAAAATTAATTACCAAACAAAATTGAATAAGGATTTGGAGGGATGAAGTTTCAAAGAAAAAATAATAAATATAAATAAATAATATAATAAAGGAAAAGACGAAAAGAGTGAAGGAGGAGGTTGATGCGGGGTCATGCTTTATTTTCACTCACATCAAAGGGAGATAATTCAGAATTACTCTATAGTGATTCCTTTATCCATAATTTTTCTTCTCTCCCTTTTCTGCTTCTCTATTCTTTCGAGCCAGCTGACGCGAACGAAGATTTTATAATAGTTTATGAATGACGAACATCATCACCCTAATTTGCATACAAGATGACCTCATTTGCATACAACGCAGGCACGTGCGTTCTCTTCAACGGCCTTGAGGCGATGAGTGGGTGGGAGTGGGTGGGGTGAGTGGTTAAGGCGTACTCACACTTCCTGGCTGTCACCTGCTCACCAAACAACGGAACGCCACGCTCACTTATCTCTTTCTCCACCCCCCCCCCCCCACACCCCCTTCCTCCATTCCTTTACACGCGTCTCCACTCAAGCACCCCCCCCCCCTCCCCGCCAAGAGATGATAATGACCCCCCCCCCCCTCTCCGTCTTCTTTCAAAATCTCCACCCCCACCCCCTCTCTTCAGAATTTACAGCATTGTCGAGTTACTAAATCCGCTTATCTTTTCAATTTTTATATAAACTATGTAGGATAAGATTTTTTAATGTTTTTGATTTACAAAAGATTTGCTTACTTGTCTGAGAATTTATTGTTTCAAAATTAATTCAATAGAAGAAAAAAAAAAGAGTTTGAATATATATAATGAATAGATAGTATGCGCTTGGCTAGGAAGCTCACAACATTGCCATCCGGAAGTATAACGGACCAACACACAAAACTATGTGTAACCTTGAACTTTTATAGTCTGGATAATACAGTTTATTTAGAATTACTCATAACAGTGGATGACAAAATAAAAAAAAATATTTTAAAAAACAATAACAAAGACCTGAGTGACGTCAATTTCATTCTATCTATAAATTGATTTGGACTTTAACAGCTTTTCGTAATTTGACGAATTCCAGAACTGTCAAGGACTATAAAAACTTCATAGAAATACGAATTTTGGCTCCAGCTACAGAATTGCATAGGTCTCTTTGACTCAATAAATCTTGTTGAATAGGAATGTTTAGTGCGGCTATGTGGTCTAGTGGTATGACACTCGCTTTCGGATCGGAAGGTCCTGGGTTCGAGACTCGCTCGGCACATAGTTGAGTCCTTGGAAAAGGCTCTTTACTCACATTCTCTCACCGAACTCAGGTGTAAAATGAGTACCTGGCCGTTTACAGCGTTGTCTTTGTCCGAAAAATTGTAATATCGCCTAAAAGGCGTCATGTCCCGTCCTACATGTTAAATGTTGCTGTTGACCAGGGACCCCTTGTAAAGCGCTTTGATCACATTTAGTGGATATTGCGCTATAGAAAGCTCAATTATTTAATGAGTTATTTCTTTACAAAAGGAATTTGGATAATTTTTGGGATTATGCTGACAGGAAATAATTTATTTCTATAGCTATTTAAGTTTAAGGTGAATTTTTTTTTTTTTTTTTTTTTTTTTTTTTTTTTTTTTTTTTTTTTTTTTTTTTTGATCTTTCCCTTGAAAACTACGAATGTTTGAAATTTCATGTTGGCAGCTCTCGAATTGTGCAATGGCGACAGTTGTTGTTTCTGGACCACGTCTTGACACCTTTGAAAACCGATTTTGAAATCTCAATGGCAGAATCTCGAATAGTGCAACGAAAGAATAAGTTGAAAATAAATACAGGAACAACAACAACATTAACATAGAAACACAGCATTGAAATAACAAAAAATGAATATATAATAAATATAATAAAATAATAAATAATATAATAATAATAAATATTAATATAAATAAATAAAATAAATAAAATAATTAAATATAATAACATTAATTTATATATATATAATATTAATTATTATATAATATTATATATTATTATTATATTAATAATTATTATTATTAATTATTATTAATTATATTATTAATTATTATTATTATTATATATTATATATATATATTATTATTATTATATTATTATTATTATTATTATTATTTATTATTATTATATTTTTTTTATTATTAAATTATTATATTATTATTATTATTATTATATTTATTATTATTATTATTATTATTATTATTATTATTATTATTATTATTATTATTATTATATTTATTAATTATTATATTATTATTATTATTATTATTATTATTATTTATTATTATTATTATATTATATTATTATTATTTATTATTATTATTATTATATATTTATTATTTATTATTATTATTATTATTATTATTATTATTATTATTATTATTATCATTGTTGTTGTTATTATTATTATATTATTATTATTATTATTATTATTATTATTATTATTATTATTATTATATTATTATTATTATTATTATTATTATTATTATTATTATTATTATTATTATTATTATTATTTTGATGAGAGAGAGACAGAGAGAGAGAGACACACAGAGAGAGACACAGAGAGAGAGAGACAGACAGACACAGAGAGAGAGAGTGGGGAAGACAGAGAGCGGGGAGGAGAGAGAGAGAGAGAGAGAGAGAGAGAGAGAGAGAGAGAGAGAGATCACAGACGGTTATATGATAATAAATGAAACCATCGCTTACTAGGGACAATTTCTGGATCTACCAGACCCTCCCATTTAACCGAACGGAGTGCTGCGGTGTATCGAAGAATAAGAATATGACAAAGAGTTAACAGGTACAAAGGGGAGTGTGATTCTTTGTGATTTAGTGACAGGTGAAAGAACACGGTGTGTGTTCGGTATTGACGACAAGGAATTTCATTCCAACCCCCCCCCCCCCCCCCCCCCCACCACCACCACCAAACCCTCCGCCTCGAGCTTCCCATTGAAGTGAGTACGGAAGCAAAACCGCTATAACATCAAAGACTTTTGGAGCGACCCGTTAACAACTTTTAATGTAAAAGCAACTGATTTTTGGAGCGGCCCGTTAGTTGCTTTAACAAAAGAGAAAAGAGTCAATATTATAATTTTAGCGCGTGGCTGGTGACTGGTGACGCATACGGGCAAATTGTGAGTAATAATTAGGAATGCATTGCACCATCCTATGTATGGATATTTATTTTAACTCTCTCCTTACACCTACTATTTTCAGGATTATTCCCGAAAATTCCAAACTTATTTAACACAATCATTGATTTTTAAACTCAAAAACAAATACAACAACTACTATCTATAGATAGAATGTAGTTGACGTCACTCTGGCCTTTGTTATTGTTTTTTGCCATCCACGTTTATAAGTAATACTCACTAAACGGTATTATCCAGACTATAAAAGTTCATGATTACACATAGTTTTGTGTGTTGGTCCGTTATACGTCCGGAAGGCAATGTTACGAACTTCTTAGCAAAGCGCATACTATCTATACATATAATTTTGTTCAGAAAGACGAGCTTTACAAAACAGCATTAAGTTCTTACGGCTATAACTAAGATTTTTATTCAAATGTTGCAATGTTCAAAACAAATCTGAATAAGAAAAAAGGTTCATCGCATCGTAACAAATGTGACAATTTTCCTGTCGTTGGTAAGGAGAGGATAATAAAACAGGTCTACAATATACCATCCTATGCAATGGTAATATTAAACAGGTCTACAATATACCATCCTATGCAATGGTAGTATCAAACATGTCTACAATATACCATCCTATGCAATGGTAATATTAAACAGGTCTACAATATACCATCCTATGCAATGGTAGTATCAAACATGTCTACAATATACCATCCTATGCAATGGAAGTATCAAACAGGTCTACAATATACCATCCTATGCAATGGTAGTATCAAACAGGTCTACAATATACCATCCTATGCAATGGTAGTATCAAACAGGTCTACAATATAACATCCTATGCAATGGTAATATTAAACATGTCTACAATATACCATCCTTTGCAATGGTAGTATCAAACAGGTCTACAATATACCATCCTATGCAATGGTAATATTAAACATGTCTACAATATACCATCCTATGCAATAGTAGTATCAAACAGGTCTACAATATACCATCCTATGCAATGGTAATATTAAACAGGTCTACAATATACCATCCTATGCAATGGTAATATTAAACAGGTCTACAATATACCATCCTATGCAACAGTAATATTAAACAGGTCTACAATATACCATCCTCTGCAACAGTAATATTAAACATGTCTACAATATACCATCCTATGCAATGGTAGTATCAAACAGGTCTACAATATACCATCCTATGGAATGGTAGTATCAAACAGGTCTACAATATACCATCCTATGCAATGGTAGTATCAAACAGGTCTACAATATACCATCCTATGCAATGGTAATATTAAACAGGTCTACAATATACCATCCTATGCAATGGTAGTATCAAACAGGTCTACAATATACCATCCTATGCAATGGTAATATTAAACAGGTCTACAATATACCATCCTATGCAACGGTAATATTAAACAGGTCTACAATATACCATCCTATGCAACAGTAATATTAAACAAGTCTACAATATACCATCCTCTGCAACAGTAATATTAAACAGGTCTACAATATACCATCCTATGCAATGGTAGTAGTTAACGTGTTTATAATATACGATACTATGCAATGGTAGTATTAAACAGGTCTACAATATACCATCCTATGCAATGGTAGTATTAAACAGGTCTACAATATACCATCCTATGCAATGGTAGTATCAAACAGGTCTACAATATACCATCCTATGGAATGGTAGTATTAAACAGGTCTACAATATACCATCCTATGCAATGGTAGTATCAAACAGGTCTACAATATACCATCCTATGCAATGGTAGTATCAAACAGGTCTACAATATACCATCCTATGCAATGGTAGTATTAAACAGGTCTACAATATACCATCCTATGCAATGGTAGTATCAAACAGGTCTACAATATACCATCCTATGCAATGGTAGTATCAAACAGGTCTACAATATACCATCCTATGCAATGTGTATTAAACAGGTCTACAATATACCATCCTATGCAATGGTAGTATCAAACAGGTCTACAATATACCATCCTATGCAATGGTAGTATCAAACAGGTCTACAATATACCATCCTATGCAATGGTAGTATTAAACAGGTCTACATATACATCATGCAATGGTGTATCAAACAGGTCTACATATACCATCCTATGAAATGGTAGTATCAAACAGGTCTACAATATACCATCCTATGCAATGGTAGTATTAAACAGGTCTACAATATACATCTATGCAATGGTAGTATCAAACAGGTCTACAATATACCATCCTATGCAATGGTAGTATTAAACAGGTCTACAATATACCATCCTATGCAATGGTAGTATTAAACAGGTCTACAATATACCATCCTAATGCAATGGTAGTATTAAACAGGTCTACAATATACCATCCTATGCAATGGTAGTATTAAACAGGTCTACAATATACCATCCTATGCAATGGTAGTATTAAACAGGTCTACAATATACCATCCTATGCAATGGTAGTATTAAACAGGTCTACAATATACCATCCTATGCAATGGTAGTATTAAACAGGTCTACAATATACCATCCTATGCAATGGTAGATATTAAACAGGTCTACAATATACCATCCTATGCAATGGTAGATCAAACAGGTCTACAATATACCATCCTATGCAATGGTAGTATAAAACAGGTCTACAATATACCATCCTATGCAATGGTAGTATTAAACAGGTCTACAATATACCATCCTATGCAATGGTAGTATCAAACAGGTCTACAATATACCATCCTATGCAATGGTAGTATCAAACAGGTCTACAATATACCATCCTATGGAATGGTAGTATTAAACAGGTCTACAATATACCATCCTATGCAATGGTAGTATCAAACAGGTCTACAATATACCATCCTATGCAATGGTAATATTAAACAGGTCTACAATATACCATCCTATGCAATGGTAGTATTAAACAGGTCTACAATATACCATCCTATGCAATGGTAGTATTAAACAGGTCTACAATATACCATCCTATGCAATGGTAATATTAAACAGGTCTACAATATACCATCCTATGCAATGGTAGTATTGAACAGGTCTACAATATACCATCCTATGCAATGGTAGTATCAAACAGGTCTACAATATACCATCCTATGCAATGGTAGAATCAAACAGGTCTACAATATACCATCCTATGCAATGGTAGAATCAAACAGGTCTACAATATACCATCCTATGCAATGGTAATATTAAACAGGTCTACAATATACCATCCTATGCAATGGTAGTATTAAACAGGTCTACAATATACCATTCTATGCAATGGTAGTATCAAACAGGTCTACAATATACCATCCTATGCAATGGTAGAATCAAACAGGTCTACAATATACCATCCTATGCAATGGTAATATTAAACAGGTCTACAATATACCATCCTATGCAATGGTAGTATTAAACAGGTCTACAATATACCATCCTATGCAATGGTAGTATTAAACAGGTCTACAATATACCATCCTATGCAATGGTAGTATCAAACAGGTCTACAATATACCATCCTATGCAATGGTAGAATCAAACAGGTCTACAATATACCATCCTATGCAATGGTAATATTAAACAGGTCTACAATATACCATCCTATGCAATTGTAGTATTAAACAGGTCTACAATATACCATCCTATGCAATGGTAGTATTAAACAGGTCTACAATATACCATCCTATGCAATGGTAGTATTAAACAGGTCTACAATATACCATCCTATGCAATGGTAGTATTAAACAGGTCTACAATATACCATCCTATGCAATGTTAGAATCAAACAGGTCTACAATATACCATCCTATGCAATGGTAGTATTAAACAGGTCTACAATATACCATCCTATGCAATGGTAGAATCAAACAGGTCTACAATATACCATCCTATGCAATGGTAGTATCAAACAGGTCTACAATATACCATCCTATGCAATGGTAGTATTAAACAGGTCTACAATATACCATCCTATGCAATGGTAGTATCAAACAGGTCTACAATATACCATCCTATGCAATGGTAGTATTAAACAGGTCTACAATATACCATCCTATGCAATGGTAGTATCAAACAGGTCTACAATATACCATCCTATGCAATGGTAACCAGGTTAATTAATTAACTAATTGATCAATTTATTACGAATGTGAATTTGTCATTTAAAATAGCTCGATTTTAGGTTGGGTTTTGTGTGTGTGTGTGTGGGGGAGGGTATCTACTTCTTTTGTTTGATCTCAGTTTTATTCTTAAAAATATATTTGTGGTGGTTGTTTACTGGTATATTTGCCTTATTTTTGGGTTTTGGTGAATGACTCTCTCTCTCTCTCTCTCTCTCTGACTGTGTATGTGAGTACCTGGCCGTTAACAGCGTTGTTTTAGTCCGAAAAATTGTAATATCGCCTAACAGGCAGCATGTCCCGTTTTACATGTTGATTGTTGCTGTTGACCAGAGACTCCTTGTAGGGCTTTGAGCACATTTATTGGATATTGCGCTATATAAATCTCCATTGTTTAATGTGTTCGTGTCATTCTGTTTCGATTTTAACGATACTATTGTATCATGATCTCCTTGAATCACAGTCCACGCCATCTCATCGGGCGGCTATGTCGTCTAGTTGTATGACACTCGCTTTCGGATTGGATCGGAAGATCCTGGGTTCGAGCCTCGCTCGGCGCATAGTTGAGTCCTTGGGAAAATTATCTTTATTCACATTCTCTCACCGTAATGAGTTGTAACATGAGTATCTGGCCGTTAACAGCGTTGTCTCTGTCGGGAAAAAATGCAATATCGCCTAACAGGCGTCCTGTCACGTTCTACATGTTACGTGTTGCTGGGTCAGAGACCCTTTTTAAAGCACTTTGAGCACGTTTAGTGGATATTGCGCTATATAAAAGCTCAAGTAATGTTCAGGTATAAAGAAAGAGCTTTTAAATAGCATAATATCCACTAAATGTGCTCAAAGCGCTTTACAATGGGTAAAGAGCATGACGTAACTAGCCTTTTGTACTCTAGTCGGCCATGGTAAAGAGCCTTCTCCAAGGACCCAATTATGCGCCAAGTGAGACTCGAACCCAGGACCTTCCGATCCGAAAGCGAGTGCCATACCACTAGACCACATAGCCGCAATAAAACGGATCAAAAAATGTTCAAGACATTACAAAGAAATGAAAGAATCTCGGCCTTTTTTCCAATCCAAGGACGACAACTGACTGACTGGCAGACGACAACAGATGGCAAGCGGCGAGTATCTACATGCACCACTGACTAGCTATCTCTTGTTTTGTATCCAACAACTTATCAAAGTTGCTTCCCCTTTATTTTTCATGTCTGAACTCAACCCCACCTCTCTCTCTCTCTCTCTCTCTCTTCTTCTTCTTCTTCTTCTTCTTCTTCTTCTTCTTCTTCTTCTTCTTCTTCTTCTTCTTTTCTCTTTCAGCTTCTCTCCGTCCCTCTCTCTCCTTCTCTCTCTCTCTCTCTTTCTCTCTCTCTCTCTCTCTCTCTCTCCTTCTCTCCGTCCCTCTCTCTCCTTCTCTTTCTATCTCCTTCTCTCTCTCTCTCTCTCTCTCTCTCGCTCTCTCTCTCTCTCTCTCTCTCTCTCTCTCTCTCCTTCTCTCTCTCTCCATCTCTCTCCTCCCTCTCTCTCTCTCCTTCTCTCTCTCTCTTTCTCTCTCGTTCTCTCTATCTCTCTCTCTCTCTATTTCTCTCTCCTTCTCTATCTCTCCTTCTCTCTCTCTCTCCTTCTCTCTCTCTCTCTCCCCTTCTCTCTCTCTCTCTCTCTCTCTCTCTCTCTCTCTCTCTCTCTCTCTCTCTCTCTCTCTCTCTTCCAATAGAAAAATCTTTTTTTTTTTTATTGTCTTCACCTGCTAAACCCCCCACCGCTAACTGCTCGCATTATTGTCCGAGAATGGATATTATCATTGCATTTTAATCCTCTCTTCCCATCCCCCCCCCCCCCCCCCCCCCCCCCCCCCCCCCCCCCCCCACATACCCACCCACGCTCTCTCTTTCTCTTTCTCTCTTTCTCTCTCTCTCTCTCTCACACACACACACACACACACACACACACACACACACACACACACACATACATACACATTTTTTTCTTGTCCTCACTTTTCATTTATACACCTTTTATTATTATGGTCCACCATCTCCTCACGCTGGTTTTAAATCCGAGGGCATGCCAACTATAAATTTAACAAGGTGACTATTTTCACTCCATAATAATACGTATTGAAAAATTGGCCAGAAAACGCGTCCCTCAAAAATCAATTGATTGAAATGATCCTCAACTTGGCAACAAAAACAAAAAAATTATTTAAAAAAAGCGAAAAAACACTCCGAAACCTTTTTTGAGAGTTTTTGCCAACATAAATGTTATTTAAATCGATAGATATTTGAAGGACGAGTTTTCGGGCCCAATTTTTAACTTAATTCTAACTTACTTAAACTTTTATATAGTGCAATATCCACTAAACGTGCTCAAAGCGCTTTACAACGAGTCCCTGATCAACAGCAATAGGTCACATGTAGAACGATATATGTCGCCTGTTAGGCGATATTCCAATTTCTTTCCAACAGAGACAACGCTGTAGACGGCCTGCCAGGTATTCATTTTCCAATTGACAACCGTGAGAGAATGTGAGTAAGGGGCCTTTTCCAAGGACTCAACTTTGCGCCGAGCCAGGCTTCGAAACCAGGACCTTCCGATCCGAAAGCGAGTGTCATACCTCAAGACCACAAAGACGTGCAATTTTTAGGTAAGAGTTTTCCAGAGTGGGCAATCTGGTAATGTGAATAAAATATAGATAGAACGAAGATGACGTCACTCAAGCCTTTGTTATTGTATTTTGCCATCCGCGTTTATGAGTAATCCTCACTAACCTGTATTAACCTGACTATAGAAGATCAAGGTTAAACAAAGTTTTGTGTGTCGGTCCGTTATACTTCCGGATGGCAATGTTGTGAGCTTCTTAGACAAGCACATACTATCTATAGTCAATAATACAAAGTATCAAAGTTTATTCAATCTTAGGCTTTCGCCAATACGATTCAATAGTCTGATGTCACGCCGCCTGGCAACGGCGGCCATCTTGGTTCTAAACAAAGAAAATCTGTACTTTTTATTTTTCATGCTGGTTAGAACTTTTCATATGCCTTGTGATCAGAATGTGTAAAAGTCAAAACATGATCAAATTTATGTGTTTTTTCCCCCTCTGGATACGCTTTTATGCTCGCCAGAGAAATATTTCATACGGGCGTCCGCCATTGTTCCGATAGTTTAGAGCCAGTGTTACTAAGTTCCATGCGTCATAAGGAAGGAAGTGGCGTTACGACTATTGAAGAGTATTAATCAACAATTTGATGACAACATACATGAAAGTGGAAAAAAAAAATTTTAATAAAAAAAACTTGAGTTAGAACACGTGTTTGTAATTGAGTCGAATAAATATTGAATCAAAAAGTGGGCAGCGTGGCTCAGCGGTACGGACTTTGCTTCGTAGCCAAAAGGTATCGAGTTCGACTACCCGCCTCGTTGTGTGGCCTTGAGCAAGTCACTTCGCCCTAGCTCACTTTGCGGCGCTGCACCGCGGCTCACGCCTGGGTTATTCCAGTCTTCCCTTGGAATAGACCCTAAAGACTAATTTCCCCGTTGGGATGAATAAAGGGAATTTTATTATTATTATTATTATTATTATTATTATTATTATTATTATTATTATTATTATTATTATTATTATTATTATTATTATTATTATTATTATTAGTAGTAGTAGTATTTTTTTTTTTTGTTTGTTTTTGTTTTGTTTAAATTTTTTTTTGTTTGTTTTAAAATTAATTTATGAGTAGAAATATAAATTAAATGTTATAATTTTATTAATTTTAACTTTTAACTCCAGCCACTTTGTTTTTGTTTTGTTTTTATTTTATTTTTTTTTCCATCAGGTTTATCCCGACATAATACCATATTGATGGGATTGGTCACATAGGGTGAAAACCTTACCCCTCTCCTTACCACCAATAGGAAAATCGTCACAGTCGTTACGATGTAACCGACACTTTTCTCATTCTGACTTCTCATGCACATCACAAAATTTAAAGAAATGTTTTGATTACAATGACAGCTATAAATACTAAACACTGTGTTGTAGAGCTCACTTGTTACTTTTTTTGTTTGAGTAAGAAAATGCTATTATTGTGCTGGGTGGGTGTGACTTTCGGGGGGAAATTCTAAAAATAGCTGGTAAGGAGAGAGTTAAATCAAACCGTGTCAAATTCATTCAACTTTGTGAATTAAGATAAAGCTTCAATTGTCTAGTTTAGTAGGAGTCCTTCAGAGCCATTGGGCTCATGGAGCCGGAGTTTATCCCGGTTTCTATAGCGTGAAACGGACAATAGCAATTGCTCGATACCCTGTGGATGGGACGGTAGTCAATCGCAAAGTACTTTCCGCCATATCTAACAGACCCAGCTGCCCATTCACTGCTGGGTTGACAGGGGGGGGGGGGGGGCAGAAAAAAAATCTTGACTCTACCCGGAATCGATTTTGGTCCCATTGCGTGTGAAGCGGGTGCTCTACCAACTGAGCTATATGTATATATGTCGCCTGTTAGGCGATATTCCAATTTCTTTCCAACAGAGACAACGCTGTAAACGGCCTGCCAGGTATTCATTTTCCAATTGACAACCGTGAGAGAATGTGAGTAAGGGGCCTTTTCCAAGGACTCAACTTTGCGCCGAGCCAGGCTTCGAAACCAGGACCTTCCGATCCGAAAGCGAGTGTCATACCTCAAGACCACAAAGACGTGCAATTTTTAGGTAAGAGTTTTCCAGAGTGGGCAATCTGGTAATGTGAATAAAATATAGATAGAACGAAGATGACGTCACTCAAGCCTTTGTTATTGTATTTTGCCATCCGCGTTTATGAGTAATCCTCACTAACCTGTATTAACCTGACTATAGAAGATCAAGGTTAAACAAAGTTTTGTGTGTCGGTCCGTTATACTTCCGGATGGCAATGTTGTGAGCTTCTTAGACAAGCACATACTATCTATAGTCAATAATACAAAGTATCAAAGTTTATTCAATCTTAGGCTTTCGCCAATACGATTCAATAGTCTGATGTCACGCCGCCTGGCAACGGCGGCCATCTTGGTTCTAAACAAAGAAAATCTGTACTTTTTATTTTTCATGCTGGTTAGAACTTTTCATATGCCTTGTGATCAGAATGTGTAAAAGTCAAAACATGATCAAATTTATGTGTTTTTCCCCCTCTGGATACGCTTTTATGCTCGCCAGAGAAATATTTCATACGGGCGTCCGCCATTGTTCCGATAGTTTAGAGCCAGTGTTACTAAGTTCCATGCGTCATAAGGAAGGAAGTGGCGTTACGACTATTGAAGAGTATTAATCAACAATTTGATGACAACATACATGAAAGTGGAAAAAAAAATTTTAATAAAAAAAACTTGAGTTAGAACACGTGTTTGTAATTGAGTCGAATAAATATTGAATCAAAAAGTGGGCAGCGTGGCTCAGCGGTACGGACTTTGCTTCGTAGCCAAAAGGTATCGAGTTCGACTACCCGCCTCGTTGTGTGGCCTTGAGCAAGTCACTTCGCCCTAGCTCACTTTGCGGCGCTGCACCGCGGCTCACGCCTGGGTTATTCCAGTCTTCCCTTGGAATAGACCCTAAAGACTAATTTCCCCGTTGGGATGAATAAAGGGAATTTTATTATTATTATTATATTATTATTATTATTATTATTATTATTATTATTATTATTATTATTATTATTTTTATTATTATTATTATTATTATTTTATTATTATTATTATTATTATTATTATTAGTAGTAGTAGTATTTTTTTTTTTTTTGTTTGTTTTTGTTTTGTTTAAATTTTTTTTTGTTTGTTTTAAAATTAATTTATGAGTAGAAATATAAATTAAATGTTATAATTTTATTAATTTTAACTTTTAACTCCAGCCACTTTGTTTTTGTTTTGTTTTTATTTTATTTTTTTTTCCATCAGGTTTATCCCGACATAATACCATATTGATGGGATTGGTCACATAGGGTGAAAACCTTACCCCTCTCCTTACCACCAATAGGAAAATCGTCACAGTCGTTACGATGTAACCGACACTTTTCTCATTCTGACTTCTCATGCACATCACAAAATTTAAAGAAATGTTTTGATTACAATGACAGCTATAAATACTAAACACTGTGTTGTAGAGCTCACTTGTTACTTTTTTTGTTTGAGTAAGAAAATGCTATTATTGTGCTGGGTGGGTGTGACTTTCGGGGGGAAATTCTAAAAATAGCTGGTAAGGAGAGAGTTAAATCAAACCGTGTCAAATTCATTCAACTTTGTGAATTAAGATAAAGCTTCAATTGTCTAGTTTAGTAGGAGTCCTTCAGAGCCATTGGGCTCATGGAGCCGGAGTTTATCCCGGTTTCTATAGCGTGAAACGGACAATAGCAATTGCTCGATACCCTGTGGATGGGACGGTAGTCAATCGCAAAGTACTTTCCGCCATATCTAACAGACCCAGCTGCCCATTCACTGCTGGGTTGACAGGGGGGGGGGGCAGAAAAAAAATCTTGACTCTACCCGGAATCGATTTTGGTCCCATTGCGTGTGAAGCGGGTGCTCTACCAACTGAGCTATATGTATATATGTCGCCTGTTAGGCGATATTCCAATTTCTTTCCAACAGAGACAACGCTGTAAACGGCCTGCCAGGTATTCATTTTCCAATTGACAACCGTGAGAGAATGTGAGTAAGGGGCCTTTTCCAAGGACTCAACTTTGCGCCGAGCCAGGCTTCGAAACCAGGACCTTCCGATCCGAAAGCGAGTGTCATACCTCAAGACCACAAAGACGTGCAATTTTTAGGTACGAGTTTTCCAGAGTGGGCTATCTGGTAATGTGAATAAAATATAGATAGAACGAAGATGACGTCACTCAAGCCTTTGTTATTGTTTTTGCCATCCGCGTTTATGAGTAATCCTCACTAACCTGTATTAACCTGACTATAGAAGATCAAGGTTAAACAAAGTTTTGTGTGTCGGTCCGTTATACTTCCGGATGGCAATGTTGTGAGCTTCTTAGACAAGCACATACTATCTATAGTCAATAATACAAAGTATCAAAGTTTATTCAATCTTAGGCTTTCGCCAATACGATTCAATAGTCTGATGTCACGCCGCCTGGCAACGGCGGCCATCTTGGTTCTAAACAAAGAAAATCTGTACTTTTTATTTTTCATGCTGGTTAGAACTTTTCATATGCCTTGTGATCAGAATGTGTAAAAGTCAAAACATGATCAAATTTATGTGTTTTTCCCCCTCTGGATACGCTTTTATACTCGCCGGAGAAATATTTCATACGGGCGTCCGCCATTGTTCCGATAGTTTAGAGCCAGTGTTACTAAGTTACCATGGGTCATTAGGAAGGAAGTGGCGTTACGACTGTTGAAGAGTACTAATCAACAATTTGATGACAACATACATGAAAGTGGGAAAAAAATAATTAAAAAAATAAAAAACTTGAGTTAGAACACGTGTTTGTAATTGAGTCGAATAAATATTGATTCAAAAAGTGGGCAGCGTGGCTCAGCGGTACGGACTTTGCTTCGTAGCCAAAAGGTATCGAGTTCGACTACCCGCCTCGTTGTGTGGCCTTGAGCAAGTCACTTCGCCCTAGCTCACTTTGCGGCGCTGCACCGCGGCTAACGCCTGGGTTATTCCAGTCTTCCCTTGGAATAGACCCTAAAGACTAATTTCCCCGTTGGGATGAATAAAGGGAATTTTATTATTATTATTATTATTATTATTATTATTATTATTATTATTATTATTATTATTATTATTATTATTATTATTATTATTATTATTATTATTATATTATTAGTATTTTTTTTTTGTTTGTTTTTGTTTTGTTTAAATTTTTTTTTGTTTGTTTTAAAATTAATTTATGAGTAGAAATATAAATTAAATGTTATAATTTTATTAATTTTAACTTTTAACTCCAACCACTTTGTTTTTTGTTTTGTTTTTATTTTATTTTTTTTTCCATCAGGTTTATCCCGACATAATACCATATTGATGGGATTGGTCACATAGGGTGAAAACCTTACCCCTCTCCTTACCACCAATAGGAAAATCGTCACAGTCGTTACGATGTAACCGACACTTTTCTCATTCTGACTTCTCATGCACATCACAACATTTAAAGAAATGTTTTGATTACAATGACAGCCATAAATACTAAACACTGTGTTGTAGAGCTCACTTGTTACTTTTTTTGTTTGAGTAAGAAAATGCTATTATTGTGCTGGGTGGGTGTGAATTTTCGGGGGGAAATTCTAAAAATAGCTGGTAAGGAGAGAGTTAAATCAAACCGTGTCAAATTCATTCAAATTTGTGAATTAAGATAAAGCTTCAATTGTCTAGTTTAGTAGGAGTCCTTCAGAGCCATTGGGCTCATGGAGCCGGAGTTTATCCCGGTTTCTATAGCGTGAAACGGCCAATAGCAATTGCTCGATACCCTGTGGATGGGACGGTAGTCAATCGCAAAGTACTTTCCGCCATATCTAACCGACCCAGCTACCCATTCATTGCTGGGGAGACAGGTGGGTCAGAAAAAATCTAGACTCCACCCGGAATCGATCTTGGTCCCATTGCGTATGAAGCGAGTGCTCTACCAACTGAGCTATCGGGATCCTCATTTTACGGTTTACTCATGTTAAATATAAGTCGATTATAAAGCTTATTGGTAATCTTGCGTTTCAAATTATTTATAATACTCGTAAGTTCATTTTAAATTTATTCCAAGTTAACACATAACGTATTTTTTCGTTGTCAAACAAGCTAAGTTGACAACTTTCTTTACCTGAGGCTTTCTTCGTTTCCATTCCTACCGATAGCGGTGTAGCCGATTCATGCCCAGACAGGTTGGGTTTTATCAATGAAATGAACGAGGACCACTCAGGTCATGACCTCCGTGTGTGTGTGTGACGCGGTGACAAGTTTTGACTTTGCCCGAATTTGATTGGTTTACGTCACGATAGTGGGAGGAGTATAAACATCTCGAGTAAGTTTTGACCTCGCTAGCGTCTCGCGACATGACAAAACGAAACTCGACGAGAGTTGTCGGATTGGCGTTTTTAACGTCAAATGGAAAATAGTGTTGGTTTAAAAAAGAAACATTTTGTAGGCTTTTCCGACATTGAAGAAAAAAAATTGTTTGGTATTTTGAAATTATTTGTTTCAGCATTTTGTTTCGAACTTTTTATGACACCACTCAAATCTACGTCATCAATAGGTACACTAATAGCACAAAATCAATTTTTTTTAAATCCTGAAATTTGCAATAAATATATAAAAAAAGCAACTTCTTAACTTCTACAGGGCAGTATCCACTAAAAGTGTTCAACGCGCTTTACAGGGGTCTCAAGACAGTAGCTAACAACACTTAACATGTAGAACGAGACCTGTGAGGCGATATTACATTTTTTTTCCTTCGACAGAGACAATGTCGGTAACGGCAAGGTACTCATTTAACCCCTGAGTAGGGTGAGCGAATGTGAGTAAATTGTCTTAATCAAGGGCTCAAGTTTGTACCGCTCAGAATAAGACTCAAACCCAGGGCCTTTCTGGTCCAAAGACGAGAGTCGAATTGAAGGGACTTCAACGCCCTTACAAATATGAATAATCTACAAAGTAAAATTCTCATTAACAAGAAAAGAAAAAAAAAAACAAAAAAAAAAAAAAAAAAAAAAAAAAACAAACAAACTCAAAAAACAAACCCGTAAACTCATGACAAAGTGAAAAGGAACGGAATATTTATTTCAACTTTTTATGAGTATTTTTGCAGGCAAGCAAAAAATTAACAAGAAAAAAAAACAACTAAAATTTAAAAAGCACACAAAAACAAAACAAAATAAAACAAACAAAAAAGAAAACAAAAAAATAAAACACAATTTTTTTTTTAATTAAAAAAATAATAATCAAAATTTGAAACCTAGAAAAGTTTGGCATTTTTTTTCACACCATTTGACATTTTTCTATGACATTATTTTGGCATACTAAAAAATAAAATCTGGCATTCCCAACTCTATCTCGTCGATCCGTGCGAACAAAGTTATAAAATGTTGTAGCAAGTTTGAGACTGTGACTGTCCTCAATTCACGTCTGGACACGTTTTCTGTTCGAATCGAATCGTAAGGATTTTAAACAAGTTTCTTCAAAACGTTGTGAACTGTGAACAACAACATGTGTGAATGTTTAAAACGTTGAAGCAGCGTGTTATCATTTCAGTTATAGAATTGGATTTCTCACGAATACAACTGTGGATTTGTACATGTTGATGAATAAATAAATAAATTTTAATGTGTTTTTTGATAACCACGCTTTCTTACCTTTTGCCGACTCAATTCAAATCTGTTTGAATTTTTCTACAATAACGGTTAACGGGATTTCCCAGTGTTTCGTTCTATTCTTATCCATGAGTAATAAAGACTTAGAACTCACATCATTCACTCAATGTGGGATATTGTCGCCTAGATTTTGCCTAAGCTGCTTTTGTTGTGAGCAGTC
>NC_088367.1:55783475-55795975 GCF_034508935.2 Berghia stephanieae | reverse complement strand
CATATTTAAGGAAGGTGAAGGTCATTAGAACCGATCCATATAAATTGGAAAGACGAGTTTTCAGAGCAATATTTTTTTTTCTTTTTTTTTTTAATGTGAGGTTGTTTTTTTTTCCAGAATAAGCTACCCCAGAATATTTTTTTAGTTTTAGAGCCACGAGCGAGGCTCATGGAATCATTGTTAATCCGTGTTTTTTAGTTGCGACGAATAGAGAGATTATTATTAACATTTCCTGCCACCTTCTGGGAGGAACGCTTGTAATTCGCAAAGTATTTTTTGTAAGTAATATTATGTAAGATACGCCCAAGGCTCTTTTGTATGTTTTGGTCGAGAGAGAGAGAGAGAGAGAGAGAGAGAGAGGGGGGGGGGGGGGGAGAGAAAGAGAGAGAGAGTAAAGAGAAAGAGAGAGAGTTTGTTTTCTTTAAATGAAGAGAGATATAAAGAGACAGAGAGAGAGAGAGAGAGAGAGAGAAAGAGAGAGCGTTTAAAAAAAGAGAGAGAGAGAGTTTTTTAAAAATATAGAGAGAGATAGAGACAGAGAGAGAGTTTAAAAAGAAAAAAAAAAAAAAAAAGAGAGAGAGAGAGAGAGAGAGAGAGAGAGAGAGAGAGAGAGAGAGAGAGAGAGAGAGAGAGGGAGGGAGATAAAAGTGTATACGTCCTATTTTGTATTGTTGATTGCCTTATGTACATAACTTCACAACATTCCAGCTTAACGTCTTCGATATAACAATTTATATTCCCCCCTCTATTTTAACCCTGTACTGGCGGAGGTCAATTTCAATCGAATCGGACATTCTATAAATAGAATGCGCTTGGCCAAGGTGTTCACAACATTGCCATCCGGAAGTATAACGGACCAACACACAAACACTGTGTAACCATGAACGTTTATAGTCAGGTTAATACAGTTTAGTGAGAACAACTCACAAACGCGGATGGCAAAAACAATAACAAAGGCCTGAGTGACGTCATCTGCATACTATCTATAGTCAGGTTAATACAGTTTAGTGAGAACAACTCACAAACGCGGATGGCAAAAACAATAACAAAGGCCTGAGTGACGTCATCTTCGAACTATCTATTTATAATTTTATCGTTTTTACCAAGCGGGCAGTAACAATGATGCCATTCTCACTTCACTTTGAATTCGTCTTTGTTGTCTTAATGGAAGGACATGACTCGCTGCCTCTAACCTTAAGGTCCCTGGTTCGTGTCTTACTTCGGCGGAGTAAATTCAATTTCCTTGAGGGTAAAAGGCTCTTTACATGTACCCTCTATGCCGGAGTGCATCCCGGACTATATAGCGTGAAACGGACAATAATAGCAGCAGCTATTGCTCGCTACCATTTGGATAGGTCGCTAGTCTATCGTAAAATACGATCCTACAGACCAATATACCCCAATCACTGCTGGTTGGACAAGGGGTTGGGGGGGGGGGGGGGATGGGGGGTCAGAAAAAAAATATCGACTTTACCCGTTTACGTTCGCAACATTCGACGAACCACGTGGAAGAAAACGAACATTAACTCACTCAACCCTAGAGAATTTTGGTACTTTTCAAAATTGGAAAAAAAAAGTATATATTAAAAATGATAGATAGATAGATCGATTCAACTATTATTAACATGTAAAACAGAAAAACATTAGCTTTGATACTACGTCTATAAATTGTCTCATAAAAATGTAATAAATAGGCATTGGGTAAAAGTAACCCTGGTAAACTACGGATATAGTCGGTGTTAGGGTTGAGTGAGTTAAATCTGTCCTGAGACGCTGAGGGTAGATCTTCGTTTACATTCACGTCGTTCGTCGATCGTTTTCGGGTGGGAATCGTCATCGTTAACTTCTTAATGACTAAGGCTATCCATCATGTTAGATCAAATCGATCTCCGCTTATTAAGGGTTAAATGTGCCATTGTGACGAATTTGTTGTTGTTGTTTATTATGTATTCTAATGCTGTTGTCAATAATTGATGCATTTAATTTCTATAGTATTTTTAAAACATGATTTTGTGTTGATAAGCATTTAAGACCCTTCAGTTTTATGAATAAATAACACGCGTTTTTTATCACAATTTTTGTCAATTATTATTTTATTGTATTTATTATATATTTTTTTTTTGGAACAGTAAATGTATTTGTGTGTGTGTGTGTGTGTGTGTGTGTGTGTGTGAGAGAGAGAGAGAGAGAGAAGAGGAAAAAGTGTTTTATAATTGCGCAATACTGTGTTACTTCTTTGTTGTTGTTGTTGTTGTTGTTGTTGTTGTTGTTGTTGTTGTTGTTGGTCCCACTTATAAATTCCCTCCTGCAATAGATAGTGTTAATACGAAATGTAAAAATAATTATGTAAATATATTCAAGTTATTTATTTCATTCCAATCGCTCATCAGGGCGAATTGACATGCTTTTATTATTATTATTATTATTATTATTATTATTATTATTATTATTATTATTATTATTATTATTATTATTATTATTATTATTACTATTATTATTATTATTACTATTATTATTATTATTATTACTTTTTTGTATATAGGTCGTTTTTAATTATATTTGTGTATTGTTTTGTTCTCAAGGAGTCTTTCTATAATAATATAAACACATTGTATTAAAAATGTATATAAACATGTACTATATTATTTCATACAAGTTTTATTTATTTATGTCTTTGACCTTTTAATTAAATTTATTTTGGTTGTATTATAATTATACAGCTTGGTAGAAATAGAAAGGAATTCTGCTACTGCTTTCTTTATACACCTTGGGTTTAGCGTAAAACCCCGATACGACCAATCAAAGAAACTGGTTAATATTCTGTTTTTGCATTTTTCGGTTCTTTTCGTTCATTTTTAATTTTTCTTTTTTTTTTTTCTTTTCTTTTAAATTTTTTCCTACTTGTTATTCGGCACGGGGGGGGGGGGGGGGGGGGGGGGGGGAATTTTAATTGAAATTTATGTGCAAGTCCCAGGTTTGAAAGTTTTTTTTGCCAAGACTAGGGTCATTTAAATCGATCGATATTTGAAGGACGAGTTTTCTGGCCAAATTTCTAATTATGATGTGCTTTACAAGAGTTCGACAGTTGAGATAAAAGATTACCCCGAGATACCCTCGACCCATCCTGTACGTTTCCTTCCTAGAATCGGCTGATTATAGATAGTATGCGCTTGGCTAATAAGTATATCAAACCAACACACAAAACTGTGTGTATCCATGAACGTTTATAGTCGGGTAAATACAGTTCAGTGAGCATTACTCATAAACACGGATGGCAAAAAAACAATAACAAAGACCTGAGTGACGTCATCTTCGAACTATCTATAGATAGAACGAGGATGACGTCACGCAAGTCTTTGTTATTATAGTTTGCCAACCACGTTTATGAGTAATTCTCACTAAACTGTATTAACCAGACTATAAAAGTTCATGGATACACACAGTTTTGTGTGTTGGTTTGATATACTTCCGGATGGCAATGTTATGAGCTTCTCAGCCAAGCGCATACTATCTATACTAACACCTTTTTAAAATGTCCAATTTCCGTTCAATCAAGTTTACTGCCATACTCTGGAAACACCCGTATTTAAAATTTTGACCAGAAAACTCGTCCTTCAAATATTGATCGATTTAAATGCCACTCCTCATAGGTAAAAACTCTCAACTTTGATCACTTTTTAATTTAAAGTCCCAGGTTTGAGAGGGTTTTTTTGCCAAGGTGAGGGTCATTTAAATCTATCGATATTTGAAGGACGAGTTTTCTGGCCAAATTTTTAAAATACACGTTTGTTTTTGGTTTTTTTTTTTTTTTTTTAATAGAACACGACAGTTCACTGGTTCATAATAGGATTTATCTCTCTCATTTCTTGCAATGTGTGGCAGACATTGTGTGGCGTATGTGGGGCACGGATAAGGGGGGGGGGGGGGGGACGCCTCGACCTTGGGCCTGACGCAAGTCTCCATGTCGCAGTGACAGCAAGCGGGAGCCTAGCTATTAATATTTTCTTGGACAGTGAATAGTGAATACAGTATTATTTCATAATGAAATTTTCATTGCTCGTCTCGGTGTCATCATCGCTAAAAATAGACGTGTGTTTCCTTATTTTTCTTTCTTTTTAGTCACTTGTATCTTGCAAGACGTGATAATAATGTGATTCAGCATTTTCATTTTTCATGTGTCATTGATAGCTAGGTTGACGTAAAGGGTAAAGACATTCTCAAACTTTGTTGTCTATCGTATTTGTTATAGTATTAGTCGCCGACCTCTAACTTGAAAGGTGGCGAAGTCAAATCCCACCGAAGACGCATGGGTATGTTTTTCCTGCTCTCTCTCTCTCTCTCTCTCTCTCTCTCTCTCTCTCTCTCTCTCTCTCTCTCTCTCTTTCTTTCTCGCTCTTTCTCTCTTTCTTTCTTTCTTTCTTTCTTTCTTTCTCTCTATCTAATCTATGTCTCTTTCTTCCCTCTCTCTCTCTCTCTCTCTCTCTCTCTCCCTCTCTCTTTCTCTCTCGCTCTCTCTCTCTCGCGCTCTCTCTCTCTCGCTCTCGCTCTCTCTCTCTCTCTCTCTCTCTCTCTCTCTCTCTCTCTCTCTCTCTCTTACCCATACACACTTATTGCGTATATATTTTAGAAAACTTATAGAAAAACAAAACATTTATGATTCACACATCACTTTGTTGTATTTTATTATGTTGTTTTTGATTGAGTGACTTTGTACATGTATTGAATGAATAAATAAATATGATTCTCGTGTTATTTTCAAACTCAAGCTTGATTTTTTTTGCACTTTTTTTTTTATTCTCTCATTTTCCCAAAGTGGGCAGGGAGGTACTTTCTGTGTCTTCTATCCCCCTGTATCTGTTTTCCAATTGATTTCTGTCTTTGTCTTGGAATGAGACTGCTTAGTTTTGTCTTTACCCTGGCCAGAGTCTTTGGCTGGGAGGGAAACCGTCGAATGTATAGTTATAGTTTTTGGGAAATGTTATTTTTCTCCTGTAAATCATCTCTCTGTTACGCTTTGTATTATTTTTGTTTTATATTTATATGACGTGTAAACATTTGAGTGTATTCCTCTTAGTGGGGACCTGTGATTGTGTCTGGATGAGACATTTAGGTGATCCTAAACCAAGTACACTGATAGTGTGCTCTTGAGACCTACATCTGTTCCCTATTTGAATAAATTCCCCTTTGTCCTACTTTTTCTTGGGTGCTTTAATTGCAATTCTGGAACTTTTGACTTTCTCATTTTCTTCCTTTTTACTGGCGCTGATATGACCCTAATGTGTTGCAAGTGCTGTAAAACACTTAAAAACAAAACACATCTTATTTTCCAGGGAGGTCATTTGTCGTCTATTCTATCTTCCTCTATTTGTTTTCCAACCTGCTTTCATGGATGGGATGTTTTGACCTCCCATAATGGGCAGGGAAGGGAGGTCACTTCCTGTGTCTTCCATCCCATCCCCCTATATCCGTTTTCCAACTTGCTTTCCTGGATGAGTGTTTTTTTTTTTTGTTTGATTTTTTAACCCACCACCCCAACCCCCACAACGGACAAGAGGATCACTTGCTGTTGTGCCTTCTCTCTTCCTATATTATCTGTTTTCCAACTTGCTTTCCTAGGGGATTTTTTCTTACCTCCCGTAGTGGCAGTGACGTCACGACTTGCCGTGTCCTCTATCTTCCCATTTTCTGAGTTTCTCTCTGTCTTTGTCTTGGAATGGGATTACTTTCACTTTGTTTTTGTCCTGGACGTGGCTGGAGACCTTCGCCGAGAGACAGACAGTCAAATGTATAGGTGTACAGTGGGTGGCATGGCGTGGATCAGCGGTAGGTCTTTGCTTCGTACCCGAAAGGTAACAGATTCGATCCTCCGCTGTAGTGCTGTGTGACCTTAAGCAAGTCACCTCGCCCTGGCTCAATTTGCGGCATTGCACTTCGGCTGACGCCTGGGTTATTCCAGTCTTCCCTTGGAATAGATCCCAGGGGCAAATTTCCTCTATGGGATGAATAAAGGGAATTTCATTAATTAAAAAAAAAAAATATTTTAAAGACAAAATTCCCTAAAGACAAATTTTCCCTATGGGATGAATAAAGGGAATTTAATTTTGTGCGGCTATGTGGTCTAGTGGTATGACACTAGCTTTCGGATCGGAAGGTCCTGGGTTTGAGCCTCGCTCGGCGTATCGTTAAGTCCTTGGAGAAGGCTCATTACTCGCATTCTCTCATCGTACTCAGGTGTAAAATGAGTACCTGGCTGTAAACAGCGTTTCTCTGTCCGAAAAAAAACTATTTGTAAAATCGCTTCACAGGCGTCTCTCCCCACCAAAGTGTTTAATGTTACTGTTGGCCAGGGACCTCTTGTAAAGCGCGTTGAGCACAATAAGTGGATATTGCTCTAGACAAAAGCTCAATTTTAATTTTAAAGGGAATTTTATTTTATTTAAAAAAAAATATTTTTAAGACAAAATCCCTAAATACAAATTTCCCCTAAGGGATGAATAAAGGGAATTTTATTTTTCATTTATTTATTTATTTATTTATTTATTTATTTATAAACATATTTTCTTTCTTATCACCCTAGTGACGCGATGGGTCGCATAATATACAGTAATAAACAATTCGTTCAATCTGTCGTGACCTTACAATTATGTGACACGAACATTTTTTTAAAAGAAAATTATTATTCTTTATTTATCATGTCTTATTTTCTCTCTCTCTCTCTCTCTCTCTCTCTCTCTCTCTCTCTCTCTCTCTCTCTCTCTCTCTCTCTCTTGTGCGGTCAAATATTTTTGCTGAGTGAAAGGGTTCAACGAACGAGGGTCGCCGCCGGCCGCCTCTCCAAATAATATTTTATTGTAAATACATCATCAAAACCGTTGGCCTTTTTCTTTTATAAGGGAATTCATTTTCATCTACCGTAGACATTATACACACATACATAGACTTGTCTTTTTTTTCTTTCATGTTCAAATCAATTGAATTATTTCCTTGTATCATTATTTCAATCCCCTATTATATATTGCCGGACTCTAAGATATTACCCCCCCCCCTTCCCCCCCCCTCCCCCCCCCCCCTTTCCCACCCAACAAAAAAGGCCAAAACAAAACATATTTTTTAATAATATTTTGACCAGAAAACCCGTCCTTCTAATATCGATCGTCGATTAGACTTATCAACAACCCCCACCCCCCACCCCCTAAAAAAAATGATGAAAAATAATTCATAAACAACTAAAAAACTCTCAAACCTGGGACTTTAAAAAAAAAACAACTTTTTTGAAGTCCCATGCCCAATTTTTTGAGAGTTTTTCAGAGGGTGAAGGTCATATTAATTTATCTATAATTGAAGGCTAAGATTTATGGCCAAAACATTTTTTAATGTGTTTTTTACCTTTTTTTTCACAGTTGGACAGTATGATAAAAATACTTTAAAAATCTATAGAAACTCTACAGCGTCCCTTCCGTTTTCAATTTCTGGTCTTCTGTTCTGTTTTGTTTTGTTTTGAAAGTCTTTAGAGAAGGGTGGAATGTTATCAAAGGCATCGCTTCATAATCATATACAATCGTTGTATTATGGGAAGAAAAGGACGCGGACCAATTTATTATTTATGACTGGATAGCCGCCACTCTAAATATTATACAAAATCAAAACCGTTTGCCTTTTTCTTTAAAAAAAAAAAAAAGAATTAAGCATTTAAAAAAAGATTTGGCCAGAAAACCCGTCCTTCTAATATCAATCGATTAAAATGACTTCACCTTATTAACAACCCCCCCCCCACCACCACACCACCACCAAAAAAAAACCCCGAAAAAAAATAATAAACAAATAACAAAATATACAAAAACTCTCAAACCTGGGATTATTAAAAAACTTTCTGGAAGTCCCATGCCATGCCAAGGTTTGAGAGTGTTTAAGAGGGTGAAGGTCATATTAAGTTATCGATAATTGAAAGATGACATTTATGGCCAAAAAGTTTTTCATGTGTTCTTTTTTTTTCTTTTTTTTTAAATCACAGTGTGCTAAAAATATAAGATATGTCTTGTCTACTTAAAATATCTATAGAAACTCTAACGCGTCCCTTCCGTTTTCAATTTTTGGTCTTCTGTTTTGTTTTGTTTAGTTTTGAAAGTCTTTAGAAGAGGGTGGAATGTTATCAAAGGCATCGCTTCATAATCATATACAATCGTTGTATTATGGGAAGAAGAGAACGCGGAGTAATTCATTATTTATAACTGGATAGCTCGACCTATTCATATCATTGTGACGATATATTAAAAAAGTAGTCCTTTAAAACGTAGTATGTAGTGTATGAATACAGGCAAGTTGTTTGGATTGGTTAAAAGGTTAACGTGAACTTTGTCTCATAATGACAAATCAGCTTTTGAAATATATAGTGGTCGAGTGGTTAAGACAATGCACTTTGTGGTCCGGAAAGTCCCGAGTTCGAGCCCCGCTTTAGGCACTTTGGGTTTTTTTTTCTTCCTTGAGCAAGGTTATTAACCCCCAATTTGCTCACTTGGACAACATGGGTGATTCCTGTTGATATCAGACATCTTGTTTGATGAGTTATCTATATTCCTTCATGGAATGCCTAGGCGACGATATCTTATGATGTCGTGGCGAAAGGGCATTACATATATATTTATATTTATACCTCCCAGGTTTGAGAGTTTTTGCCGAGAATATGAGTAAAGAGCCGTTTCCAAGGACTCAACTATGAGCCGAGCGAGGCTCGAACCCAGGACCTTCCGATCCGAAATCGAGTGTCATACCACTAGTCCACATAGCCGCGAGTACACTATAATACCCATTCTATGGAATTAAATCTATGCTTTATTTCTCTCTATTTACCTACACCAAATTGAAACTATTCGAGTAAACAATATATCAAAAAATATATTAAACTTTTACGACCGTGCAAATAATTAATACCCCCCCCCCCCTTCTCCCTCCTCCCCCCCCCCCCCCCAATCATTTCAATGTACAAGACGACATCTCTTCTCTTTCTCTCCTATGTGAAAGAGTACATTATAATGTCCACTCTATGTTATTAAATATATGCTTTATATCCGTTTATTTATCTACATTCAAAGGACATAACACAAGTAAACAAAATAGCAAAAATTAAAGTAACCTTTTTTTTCTCTATGTCTTTTCTTCCCTCATTTCAATATAATATTAGACCGCATCTATCTCTTCTCTTACTCCCCTATCTGAAAGAGTACATTATAATGTCCAGTCTATGTAATTAAATCTACGGATCATTTTAGTCTATTTACCCACACCAAAATGGACACAACTCGAGCAAATAAAATATATAAAAAATATAGTAACCTTTTTACGACCATGCAAATATTTAGTATCTTATCAAACTTATATTATAACCCCACCGTATCATAATATAATAACTCTTTTTTATATTCTTTTTATAGTATGTATTATCTCCGCCACCACCCCCCCCCCCCCCCCCCCCCCCCCCCCCGCCTTTTTTTTCACGATTCCTCCAGCGGTATGTCAAAGACCTGGGGTATTGTAATGTGTATCTACCTACCTTTTCAATTCTTATCAAAGAAAAGATAAAAATCTTGTTTACTTATTCCCCGTGTCAACATTATGTGAACAAAAGTATAATTCAAATGCTTTCAAATTGATATATCTAGTAGGTACCTCTAAAGAGGCCTTCGCTATAGTCATCCATCCATTCATCCATCCATCCATCCATCCATTTATTCATCCGTTCATTCATCCATTCATCCATCCATCCATCCATCTATCTGTTAGAGGGAAGTGAAGTGTTACCGAGTGGTTACGGCATTGCATTGTGATCCACTTGGTTTTGTCCTGGCCCTGGCCGGGGTCCTAGCTGGGAGGGAAACAGTCAAATGCATAGTTATTGTGTTGGGAGATGATAATTTTTTTCCTTGTAAATCATCTCTCTGTTATGTATTATTATATTTGTTATTTTCAATGTATAATGTTAGCATTTGAGTGTATTCCTCTTGGTTGGATTTTGTGCTTGTGTCCGGATGAGACTTAGAGGTGATCTCAAACTATGTACATTGGTGGTGTGCTCTTGGAATCTACATCTGATCCCTATTTGTTCCCAGTTCCCCTAAGTCTTCCTTTCTCTTGGGTGCTTTAATTGTAATTCTAGAACGTTTTACTATCCCATTTTCTTCCTTTTTACTGGCACTGATATAACCTAAATGTGTTGGAAGCGCCGTAAAACCCTTAAAAACAAACAAATAAAACACCGGTGTTCGAGCCCCGCTTCAGACACATTCGTTTTCCCCCATGGGCAAGATTATTAATAATATTAACCCCCAAAAAGGGAAGACAAGTCGGGACGTCAGACCTCTACTAACTCTTCTGGTTCCTAAATCATTGGAAGTGTGTATACACGATAAAGAACTGAACAAGTCGTGCGTGAAAGGTCTCAAAGTAAGAACGACAAATACAAGAAAAAAGAAATATCCCATTAAATCAGTCGACCCACGAACCTCAGACCTTCTGATCACCTTTCAGTTCTTTATCTTACACCGGTGCCAGCTCCTGAATTTCTTAATTTAGTGTGTATGTAACCAGTCCTTCGGAGTACTAAAAATGAATAGGTTACATAAAGGTGACATAACTATTTCAGTAACAGGTTGTACAGGCAGATTCTAAGGATTACGGGATCTAAAAGAGGGAGGACGGATGATCTTTATTGACGACCAGCATGTATTTAGACTAAAAGAATCAGATGCCATCACTCCGACACCAGAAGAGTCATTACACAAGGTATGTATTCAGTCCCCTCGGCAGATTGGTTTTACACTTCCAATGAAATAGGAACCAGCCAGCTTTTAACATCACACTTCAGAAATAAAATGAGTTACCACTCTCATGAAGTCTCTAGTGGACAAAAGAATGAAATAGTGCCAGACAAAGCAAGAAAGAATTATACGAGAGAAAGAAAAAAAACAAACAAACAAACAAAAAAAAAAAAACAAAAAAAAAAACAGCAAAAAAAAAAAAAAAAAAAAAAATCAACCAGTCTTAACTAGGGATTGAACCTCAGACCGCCAGTCTGACCGGTAATTAAAAGAAAAAGAACAATGAACAAACGAACAAACTTGTGACTTTATACAGTACTAAACTATCGACTCAACGCGCTCAATCAGCGTTTTTCAAGGCGTCGCTAGCCAACAGCAAACTTAACATCTAGGACGAGACATGACGTCTGCTTGGCGATAACATTATATTATTCTTGTCCGACAGAGACAACGCTGTAAACAGCTAGGTACTCATTTTACACTAGAGTAAGGTAAGATAATGTGTGTAAAGAGACATTTTATGAGCACTCAACTATGCGCCGCTTAGATATTCAGGGACTCGAACCTTGGACCTTCCGATCCGAAGACGATGGTCATACTACAAGACCACATTGCCACATTCGTGCGACCCATCGTCTCAAAACTGTATTATGAATGTTGGGATTTGTTTAGTTCCCCGGAAAGTAAGTTTTAGTATCAAAATGATAAAAGGTATGTAAATGTGACTGCTGGAAGCTGGAAGAAATAAATAAATAAATAAATAACACTGTTAGGATGAATAGGAGAAAACGGTAGGGGCTGCCTGAAGCCGGTGGTCGTAAAATACTAACGAAAGAGTGAAAATGGAGAGGCTTCGTATGGGAACAAAACAGACAATGGACGTTTCGACGTACAGACGACAACAGTTTTTTTGCATTATATTTTATTTGTTTTCCACGTTTATTTGTGTATTGTTGTGGTGACGAAGGGTTTGTACCCGAAACGTCCATTGTCTGTTTTGTTCCCATACGAAGCCTCTCCATTTTCACTCTTTCGTTAGTGTTAAAATGAATGTAAGCTTCAATTTAATATACGAAAACAGATAATGTGGAAGTTTCTAGTTTCCCCTTTATCAGCAAAACAGGATGAATGAGACACACGAATGAGAGAATGTGATATAGTGGCGTTGTTAAGGTGAATAAGTGAGCAAATTGGGGGTTAATAATCTTGCCCAAGGAAAAAAGGACTAAAGTGTCTGAAGCGGGGCTCGAACTCAGAATCTTCCGTGTCATAGTGCAATGCCTTAACCACTCGGCAAAGTTAAATGCTTTTGTCCATAAGTTAAATTTTCATCACAGTATAGTTCATCCCAACATAAAACCGTTTCGAGATGGCGGGTCACCTACAGTATATCCAATCCATCTATTCATCTATATACCCTATGCTACCGTCCGTCCATCCATTCATCCATTCATCCATTCATCCATTCATCCATCGATGAACATGGATGAGAACACAATAGTAGATAGTATAAATAACGTAAGTATAACAGTAAAGGTATTTAATATTACTCGCTTCACGCTCTGAAAAATATCACTACGCTGCCCACCGGACTCTGGAAAAACCATTATTTAAAAATTTGGCCAGAAAACTCGTCCTTCAAATATCATCGATTTAAATGACCCTCATCTTGGCAAAACTCTCAAACCT
>NC_088367.1:55773475-55775975 GCF_034508935.2 Berghia stephanieae | reverse complement strand
GAGTATAGACAGATTGCTAATGTCAGTGTCAATTTTATACAAGCAAAGTCTTACATTGTTTGAATTGAAATGAAGCGGTTCACCAACGCAATGGTGACAATGAAATGAGAAACCAAGACTGAAAAATTGAATTCAGTTGAGCAACAAATCGAAATGAAGGTCTTATAAAATATTCGTATTGTTTCCATACTATACTCGTTATTTTCAACATGTCAATTGATGCTCGTTGAAACTCGCACCAATAGAAAGTTTGAAGATAACTCGTGATATAAAAACAATATGAATAGACACTCAATGTATGGCTACTATCTATATATCTAGATATCAATTTTAAAAAGTGTGCAATTGGATTCAGTAGTCTGATGTCACGCCACCCGGCAACGGCGGCCATCTTGGTTCTAAACAAAGAAAATCATTACTTTTTATTCTTCATGCTGGCTAGAACTTTTCATATGCCTTGTGATCAGAGAAATATTTCATACGGACGTCCGCCATTGTTCCGATAGTTTAGAGCCAGTGTTACTAAGCTACCATGCGTCATTAGGAAGGAAGTGACGTTACGACTGTTGAAGAGTATTAATGACAAAAATTTATAAAGGGGAAAAACTGTGTTATGCAGTATAGAAAGTAACATAAGATGCAGACCCTAGTAGGAACATTGATAAATGGAATCGGAATAAAGTTTAAACTAACATTACGACAGTGTTTATTTCATCTCCAACTTACTTCAAGTTGCAAGATTTTCCTGTATTTCTTATGAGTAAATTTTCATTTTGTTTTGCTTTTCCCTCAACGACTGTAACCTTCACTGTGAGATGGCTTCTTGGATAAAGCATTGAACTTACAATTTGAAGATCTGGGTTCAAGTCCCGCTCCGGATTCAAGTATTTTTTTTTCACTGTGCATGAAACTTATCTACAATTGCTTACTTTGTGGCGCTGCACTGCGACTGACGCCTTGGTTACCTTGGTATTTTTAAAAAGAAAGATCCTCTAAGAAATTCACTTGAGGAGGAATGAAGGGAATTTCTCGGATTTTAATCGAAATGTAAAAGATAAAAAAAGGAAAAAAAAAAAAAAAAAAAAGTAAAACCAAAAAACCCAAGCCAATCAAAAGTCATGATAATTGTCCTTTTTCAGTTCGTGATTTTTTAAACTGCTATAATTGTTATCCAGAAAAGTGAGTGGAGCAGGCACTAATGTTGATAATAACAAGAAATGAAGTGAGTAGGAAAATGCCAGAACAGAGCAGAGAATCAAAACTTCGCGGTGGCTCGAGCCCCCGACCTTAAACTGTTACGACAATTGGATTCAATAGTCTGATGTCACGTCGCCCGGCAACGGTGGCCCTTGTGGTTCTAAACAAAGAAAATCGGTACTTTTTATTCTTCATGCTGGCTAGAACTTTTCATATGTCTTGTGATCAGAATGTGTAAAAGTCAAAACATGATCAGATTTATAATGTTGTTTTTTTTTCCCCCTCTGGATACGCTTTTATGCTCGTCGGAGAGATATTTCATAAGGGCGTCCGCCATTGTTCCGATAGTTTAGACCAGTTACTAAGTTACTGTGCGTCATTACGAGGGTTGTGACGATACGACTGTTGAAGCGTATTCCGCCTGGCCGGGGAGATCGTGACTCTACCGTATGAGCTATCCCGATAAATAAATAGTTGTTTTCATAATTTTGACTAGAGGCAAAATTAGATTCACCCATCTGTCGTTGGAACATGCTCGAGTCGCCTCCAAAATACTCCGATCTGAAATGTTCATCACAACACCAAATGTTTCTGATGTTCTAGGCCGAGTAAACAACCTCCAGCATAGACAACCACAACAGTACTGTCGTAGTCTGAAAAAAAAAACGATATTTAAATATTTGGCCAGAAAACTCGTCCTTCAAATATCCACCGATTTAAATGTCTCTCATCTTGGTAAAAAACTTTCAAGCCTAAGTCTTCGTGAAGTCTTTATCAAAGTCCCAGGTTTGAGAGCTTTTACCAAGATGAGAGTCATTTAAATCTATCGATATTTGAAGGACGAGTTTTCTGGCCAAATTTCTAACTAAATATGGGTTTGTTTGTTGTTTTTTTTTTTTTCAGAGTACGGCAGTAATAGTGAGACCACTGTCTCCCCTTGAGGAGATTCATTAAAATACAAATTAGTTTTCATGGCCCATTTCAAAGGATTTAGGTGACTGGCCTCTACACAGGTCTGAGGTCCTCTACGCCCCCTTTTGGCCAGGTTAAAGAGTTACCTGACGTTCTCTGGAAAAAACTCGAATTTAAAAATTTGGCCAGAAAACTCGTCCTTCAAATATCGATCGATTTAAATAACCCTCGTCTTGCAAAAGTCTCAAACTTGTGGCTTTAATAAAGACATGGCGAAGTCCCATGTCTGAGAGTTTTTACAAGGACGAGGGTCATTTAAATCGATCGATATTTGAAGGATGAGTTTTATGGCCAAATTTTTAAATACGTGTTTTATTTTCCCGTGTACGCC
>NC_088367.1:55763514-55765875 GCF_034508935.2 Berghia stephanieae | reverse complement strand
TTAGAGCCAGTTACTAGTTACCATGCGTCATTACGAGGAAGTGACGTCACGACTGTTGAGGTTTCGACCCCTATGTTCCACCTGTCACCACCTACCAAGGTAATGTCAAACGGTCTATTAATATTGGATTTCTGACTTCAGCCCCCCCCCCCCCCCTCCTCTCTCTCTTCATCTCTGCTCTCTCTTCTCTCTTCTCTCTCTCTAATTAATATCTTATATTTATTATATTTTATTATATTTATTATAATATATATAATTTTATATAATATATATTTATATTATATAACTTCTTCCCTCTGAATCCATTTCGCTTCATTAAATTAATATATTTATTCAACTAGCAGTTCTGCCGTACTCTGGAAAAAATTCCACATTTTAAAATTGAAGGACGAGTTTTCTGGCCAAATTTTAGAATATGGGTTTTTCAAACGTACGGCAGTTGTCAGCCGACGTTGTCAGTGTTGACACCTTCTATGTCTTACCGTTTTTCTTCCTTATTTGACCTGCCACTTCCTCCTCCTCCTCCTCCTCCTCCTCCTGCTCCTCCTTCTAAGGGGAAAAAGTGAGGGGAGAGAAGAAGAAGAAGAAGAAGAAGAAGAAGAAAGGAAGAAGAAGAAAGAAGAAGAAGAAGAAGAAGAAAAGAAGAAGAAGAAGAAGAAGAAGGAAGAAGAAGAAGAAGGAAGAGAGAAGAAAGAAGAAGAAGAAGAAGGAAAGAAGAAGAAGAAGAAGAAGAGAAGAAGAAGAAGAAGAAGAAGAAGAAGAAGAAGAAGAAGAGAGAAGAAGAAGAAGAAGAAGAAGGAAGAAGAAGAGAGAAGGAAAGAAGAAGAAGAAGAAGAAGAAGAGAAGAAGAAGAAGAAGAAGAGAGAAGAAGAGAAGAAGAAGAAGAAGAAGAAGAAGAAGAGAAGAAGAAGAAGAGAAGAAGAAAAGAAGAAGAGGAAGAAGAAGAAGAAGGAAGAAAGAAGAAGAAGAAGAAGAAGAAGAAGAAGAAGAAGAGGAGAAGAAGAAGAAGAAGGAAGAAGAAGAAGAAGAAGAAGAAGAAGAAGAGGAAGAAGAAGAAGAAGAAGGAGAAGAAGAAGAAGAAGAAGAAGAAGAAGACGAAGAAGAAGAAGAAGAAGAAGAAGAAGGAAAGAAGAAGAAGAGAAGAAGAAGAAGAAAGAAGAAGAAGAAGAAGAAGAAGAAAGAAGAAGAGAAGAAAAAGGGAAGAAGAAGAAGAGAAGAGAGAAGAAGAAGAAGGAAAAGAAGAAGAAGAAGAAGAAGAGAAGAAGAAAAAGGGAAGAAGAAGGAAGAAGAGAAGAAGAAGAAAAGGAAGAAGAAGAAGAAAAAAGAAGAAGAAAGAAGAGAAGAAGAGAAGAAGAAGAAGAAGAAGAAGAAGAAGAAAGAAGAAGAAGAGAAGAAGAAGAAGAAGGAAGAAGAAGAAGAAAGAAGAAGAAAAAGGGAAAGAAGAAGAAGAGAAGAAGAAGAAGAAGAAGAAGAAGAAGAGAAGAAGAAGAAGAAGAAGAAGAAAGAAGAGAAGAAGAAGAAGAAGAAGAAGAAGAAGAAGAGAAGAAGAAGAAGAAGAAGAAAGAAGAAGAAGAAGAAGAAGAAAGAAGAAGAAGAAGAAGAAGGAAGAGAAGAAGAAGGAAAGAAGAAGAGAAGAAGGAAGAAGAAGAAGAAGAAGAAAGAAGAAGAAGAAGAAAAAAGAAGAAGAAGAAGAAGAAGAAGAGAAGAAGAAGAAGAAGAAGAAGAAGAGAAGAAGAAGAAGAAGAAGAAGAAGAAGAAGAAGAAAGAAAAAAGAAGAAGAAGAAGAAGAAGAAGAAGAAGAAGAAAGAAGAAGAAGAAGTAAGAAGAAGAAGAAGAAGAAAGAAAGAAGAAGAAGAAGAAGAAGAAGAAGAAGAAGAAGAAGAAGAAGAAGAAGAAGAAGAAAGAAGAAGAAGAAAAAGAAGAAGAAGAGAAGAAGAAAAAGAAGAAGAAGAAGAAAGAAGAAGAAGAAGAAGAAGAAGAAGAAGAAGAAGAAGAAGAAGAAGAAGAAGAAGAAGAAGAAGAAGAAGAAGAAGAAGAAGAAGAAGAAGAAGAAGAAGAAGAAGAAGAAGAAGGAGATTTTGTTATTTACGTCAACAACATAAGGAAGTAATCGAGAATTGATGCAAGAAAACGTGATCAACCCAGCAAGAGGCATTAAAACGGGTTTACGAGTAATTCTCACTAAACTGTATTAACCAGACTATATACGTTCAAAGTTACTAACATAGTTTTGTGTGTTGGTCCCTTATACTTCCGGATGGCAATGTTGTGAGCTTCTTAACCGAGCGCATACTATCTATAGACCAACTTGATCCCTTCGCTCGTCATCCGATGGAAAATTGCTTGTTGTGACTCAAGGAA
>NC_088367.1:55753514-55756014 GCF_034508935.2 Berghia stephanieae | reverse complement strand
GACTACAACATCGTGGTAAATATCTTAATGATAGATAGATAGATTGATAATATATAGATAGATAGATAGATAGATAGATAGATAGATAGATAGATAGATAGGTAGATAGATAGAGATAGATAGATCGCAGTGAGATAGACAGACAGACAGACAGACAGATAGATAGATAGATATATTGCAGTTAGATAGACAGACAGATAGATAGATAGATAGATAGATAGATAGAAAGGTGGATAGATAGATAGATAGATGGATGGATGGATAGATAGATAGATAGATATATAGATAGATAGATAGATAGATAGATAGATAGAAAGGTGGATAGATAGATAGATGGATGGATAGATAGATAGATAGGTAGATAGATAGATAGATAGATAGATAGATAGATATATAGATAGATAGATAGATAGATAGAAAGATAGATAGATAGATAGATAGATAGATAGATAGATAGATTGATTGATGGATGGGCAGAGAGAGAGAGAGAGAGAGAGAGAGAGAGAGAGAGAAAGAGAGAGAGAGAGAGGGAGATAGAGAGAGAGAGAAGATGAGGAAGGAGAGAGAGAGAGAGAAAGAAGAGAGAGAGAGAGAGAGAAAGAGAGAGAGAGAGAGAGAGAGAGAGAGAGAGAGAAAGAGAGAGAGAAGACTGATGGATAGGCAGAGAGAGAGAGAGAGAGAGAGAGAAAGAGAGAGAGAGAGAGAGAGAAAGAGAAAGAAAGAGAGAGAGAGAGAGATAGATAGGGGGGGGGGGGGGGGGGGGATAGAGATCGAGAGAGAATGTGAGAAGAAGACCTATGCTGTGACCTGTTTTGAAAAGAATCTCGTTCTCCATTCATTTCAACAGCTTGAGGGGACACCAGCATGATTGATTGTTTCTTCTTTAACAAGAGAACTGTTGCACTCTGGAAAAAGAGTCCTATTTAAAAATTTGGCCAGAAAACTCGTCCTTCAAATATCGATCGATTTAAATGATCCTCATCTTGGAAAAAAAAACTTTCAAACACGGGGCTTGCGAAGCCCCGTGTTTGAAAGTTTTTTTTCCAAGATGAGGATCATTTAAATCAATCGATATATGAAGGACGAGTTTTCCGGCCAAATTTTTAAATAGGAGTTTTTCCAGGGTACAGCAGTTGTGGCTATTATATTGAAAGGCACCTACTGCTGGGTTTTGAAGAAAAAATGGTTTTACGAAAAATTGGCCATAAAATTTTGAATCCAAATTAGATATTGGCCCGTAAAGATGGACCCCGTCTCATTAAAAAGTCTAGAATCATTAGTTTGTTCTAGAAGTCTCACTTTCGAGACATTTCCATCCTCATTGTTTTGAAAATTGAAGGCGAATTTTCCCGGCCAAATTAAATATTTATTACTTATAAAAAAGTGTTTTGGTCAAAAAAAATAAAAAAGTATGGCGGTGAATTGTTGACGACATGCTGATGCTGCTGTGGTCGCCGTTTTGGGCATTGATAGAAATTAATTGTAGCAGGCGGGACAAACCGGAGCAAGATTGATGCTGTGTAAACTGGACAGCAGCATTAGGAATGATTAACCCTTTGAGTGCGAGACTAAACTATAATAGTATTATGATGACCATCTCATCCATCTTTGAAAAAAAAGGTAAATAAATATGCATGTGGCTTAAAAGAACAATACTCTACAACAGTCGTAACGTCACTTCCTTCCTAATGAAGCATGGTAACTTAGTAACACTGGCTCTAAACTATCGGAACAATGGCGGACGCCCGTATGAAATATTTCTCCGGCGAGTATAAAAGCGTTTCCAGAGGAAAAAAAAACACATAAATTTGATCATGTTTTGACTTTTACACATTCTGATCACAAGGCATATGAAAAGTTCCAGCCAGCATGAAAAATAAAAAGTAACGATTTTCTTTGTTTAGAACCAAGATGACCGCCCTTGCCGGGCGGCGTGACATCAGACTACTGAATGCTATTAGAATGGGGTTTTGTGGTCTTCTGTGTTTCTTGTTCAAGTTCCTCTTCAATACGATGCAATGTTAACTCCTTGGAAATGTCTCTTGACTAAAATTCTCTCACGGTCATTTATAGATAGTTCGAAGATGACGTCACTCAGGTCTTTGTTATTGTTTTTGGGTTTTTTTGTTTTTTTTTGCCATCCGCGTTTATGAGTAATTCTCAGTAAACTGTAATAACCCGTTCATGGATACACATAGTTTTGTGTGTTGGTCCGTTATACTTCCGGATGGCAATGTTGTGAACTTATTAGCCAAGCGCATACTATCAATACTCACTCATTCATTCCTGTGACCAGTCAGGTGATCGTCGAGGGGGACATGCTAGATGCAGACTTCATCGCCGTCTCAGACCTTGTCTTGAAAGCTATTAAGGTCCAGATCTGTCCAGTCTTTCAAGTGTTCTCCTGCCATCGTTATTTTTCTGTCTTCCTCTTATTTTCTGTCTCACCGTACTCGGGTGTAAAAAGAAATAGAGCTTTTTATATAGCATGATATCCACT
>NC_088367.1:55743514-55748514 GCF_034508935.2 Berghia stephanieae | reverse complement strand
TGGTTTGACCATTATTGCTACCTTGCATACGTGTGGTCTAATGGTATGAAATTATATGAAACCAACATTTCGTAATACGCTTCAACAGCCATGGCGTCGCCTCCCTCGTAATGACGCATGGTATCTTAGTAACTGGTTCTAAACTATCGGAACAATGGCGGACGTCCTTATGAAATATTTTCCCCACGAGCATAAAAGTGTATCCATGAGAGAAAAAACATTATAAATCTGATCATGTTTTGACTTTTATACATTCTGATTACATGACATGTGAAAAGTTCTAGCCAGCATGAAGAATAAAAAGTACCGATTATCTTTGTTTAGAACCACGCTGCTCGCCGATGCTGGGCGACGTGACATCAGACTATTGAATCCAATTCTACGAGATTTAAGTTGTAGTAAGCAGCTGTGGTTAAATCCAACAAAAGGGAAAAGCGACATTGCACTTTGTGCTGGTTTGTATAGATAGTATGAGTATAGGTAGTATGTAATATCGCCTAACAGGCGACAATTCTACATTTTACTGTTGCTGTTAATCAGGGACCCTTTGTAAAGCACATTGAGCACGTTATGTGGATATTGCGCTATATGAAAACTCAAGTGTATTTTTAAAAAGTTAATTAATAACGTGTAAGGGGGTAGCGTGGCTCAGCGGTACGGTCTTTCAAAAGGTATGGTGTTCGACTACCCACCTTGAGCAAGTCACCTCGCCCTGGCTCACTATGAGGCGTTGCACTGGGGCTGATTTAAAAAAAAAAACAACTCTCAAACCTGGGACTTAAATTAAGAATTTACGATGTCCTTTGTTTGAGTGGGTTTTTGTTTTTGGCCAAGATGAGGGTCATTCAAATCCATCGATATTTGCAGGATGAGTTTTCTGACCAAATTTTTTTAATTCGTGTTTTTCCAGAGCACGTCCGTTAACGGGTTAATAAATGCAAATAATGGGATGAATAATAATAATAATAAATGGGCATATTTATTGCTTGGTATGAAGAAGTGACCAGCGTCTTGCGGTAGGGGGGAACTAGCGCGACGGGAACGTAGAAGGGGGTGGTGGAGGTGGAGGGTGAGGCGCTGGACAACAAAATGACAAGGGGGAGACAATCCTTCTACTGGCACAAAATCGCCACAAGGCACAGAGGGTCAGAGGTGTAAGGTGATGGGTTCGGGAAATTGAATGGCTACTTCCGGTTTGAATTGTGATTAAATCTCCCACCTTTATTTTGATGATTTTTTCCAAGTTTTGTCACTCTGACGTTAATATAATAATATATGGTCTATCTGAACAAACCAGTACTTTGCCAAATTGAAGAGGATGTCAAAGAATGATTATAAAGTAATATTAAGGATAGATATCAAAATGTTCTTTCTGTTCATACAAGTAATGTATTTTTATTCATTCGTCTCAATTAGATATATAATAGTATAAATGTGCGTGCCCTTTGTGAAAAATATAGGTATTAAAATTGTCCCAACTATCGGGAACCTCTGTGGTGTATTTTAATAATGGTAGCACGTTTTAACTGTAACCAGAAGGTCTGAGGTTCGATCTCCAGAGTTGAGGTCGACTGATTTTTAATTATTATTATTTTTTTTTTATTTATTTATTTGGGGGGGGGGGGGGGTTCTCTTGTATTTGTCTTTCTTGCTTTGACTGGCACCCTCCATACACACTTTTTCAGATCTTTATTTTACACTGGTGCCTGCTCCGTTGGTTCTTAATTTGATTTACTACTAACTCATCGGCTTGGCCCACGTGTAAAAAATAAATTAATTAAAATTGAGCTTTTATATAGTACAATGTCGGGCAGAGACAACTCTGTTAACGGCCAGGTACTCATTTTATACCTGAGTACGGTGAGAGAATGTGAGTAAAGAGCCTTTTCCAAGGACTCAACTATGCGCTCGAACCCAGGACCTTCCGATCTGAAAGCGAGTGTCATACCACAAGACCACATAGCTGCAAGCAGAAGAAGAAGAAGAAGAAGAAGAAGAAGAAGAAGAAGAAGAAGAAGAAGAAGAAGAAGAAGAAGAAGAAGAAGAAGAAGAAGAAGAAGATAACAATATTATAACAAGCCCATAACGGCATTCGATTCTCAGACCTGGACCTATGTGTACATTGGTTCGTCTCAACCCAGAAGTGTAACAAAACATTTGATTGCACCGCGGGGCACCAAAAAAAAAAAAAAAAAACACAAAAAAAAAACAAAAAAAAACGACATCAAAATAGATACACGAGTAGCCTCCCTTTCAGGTCCAGCATCCAACGTTCACAATGATGTCGGAACAAACAGGGAGACGCTCTGTTTTGTTTTGTTTTGTTTTTTTTGGGGCCCGTTGCCTTTATTTGTCGTTGTTAACCCATTTCCTGCCAGATTGCATCGAGTTCAAATGAGACAGCGTGGCTCAGCGGTATGGTCTTTGCTTCGTACCCGAAAGGTACCGAGTTCGACAACCCGCCGCGTCGTGTGGCCTTGAGCAAGTCACCTAGCCCTAGCTCACTTTTCGGCGCTGCACTGCGGCTGACGCTTGGGTTATTCCAGTCTTCCCTTGGAATAGACCCTGAAGAAAAATTTCCCCTTAGGGGCGAATAAAGGAAATTTATTTTATTTATTTTATTTTTATTTTTATTTTATTTTTTTTTAATTTGATATAAACACATTTCTGTAGTTATGTGGGGCGGACGGTGTGTGTGTGTGTGTGTGTGTGTGTGTATGGGGGGGGGGTTGACCGATAGCTCAGTTGGTAGAGCATTCGCTTTACACGCAAAAGGAATAGAAATCGATCCCGGAGTGAAGTCGATATTTTTTTTTTTCAGATATAATGAATGAATGAACACACAATTCTATGTTTACAGTCTGATTGATATAGATAGTTCTTAGTTGACGTCACTCGGGTCTTTGTCATTGTTTTTTGCCATCCGCGTTTATTAGTAATGCTCACTGAACTGTATCAACCTGACTATAAACGTTCATGGATACACACAGTTTTGTGTGTTGGTCCCTTATACTTCCGGATGGCAATGTTTTGAGCTTCTTAGGCAAGCGCATACTATTTATAATGTAGTGACAACTAATCGCCAAAAGGTTGTCTAAAAACAATAACAAAGAACTGAATAACGTCAATTTCGTTCCTTCTATAGGGAGAAAGAAAAACAACAAAACAAACAACAACAACGCCTACTACAAAACGTTCTTTACGTGACTTGCAACTGTTTTATGAAAGTTTAACTCTAAGACCTACTGTCATGGTGTCAGGTTCTATCAAAACCCAAGCCCACCGTCAATGGATTCAGGAAGATCATTTGTTGTTTGGTTGTGTCGGAGACTCTTGTTTGTTTGGATTTGTTTATCCAGGACCTATTAAAGATATTCTATTCAAGCTGGTTGTCATCATTTGATATGAGGAGAGAAAAAAAAATACCAAACAAAAATAAAAATCATTCTTTAGTGACTAATGGAATACTCTTCAACAGTCGTAACGTCACTTCCTTCCTAATGACGCATGGTAACTTAGTAACGCTGGCTCTAAACTATCGAACAATGGCGGACGCTCGTATGAAATATTTCTCCGACGAGCATAAAAGCGTATCCAGAGGAGAAAAAACCCCCCATAAATCTGATCATGTTTTGACTTTTACACATTCTGATCACAAGACAAATGAAAAGTTCTAGCCAGCATGAAGAATAAAAAGTAATGATTTTCTTTGTTTAGAACCAAGATGGCCGCCCGTTGCCGGGCGGCGTGACATCAGACTACTGAATCCAATTGCAACGGTTTTACAAAAAAAAAAAATATCTCCTAGACAACCTTAGTTGATGAAAACCCAACCCCATAGTCAATGGGTTAAGAAAGGACATTTATAGTTTGCCTATGTCGGAGACCCTTGTTTGTTTGGATTTGTTTATCCTGGAGCTACAACCCATCAATTGATATATTGGGAAAATAAAAACGTTTGTTGTATAACTGGAATTGCAAGTAGTACTTATGACTCATTAGGCCAATGGAGCCGGAGTTTATCCCGGTTTCTATAGCGTGAAGCGGACTATACCAATTGCTTGTTATCCTTGAATAGGACGCTAGTCTATCGCAAAGTACTTTCCGTCAGATCTAACAGACTCAGCTACTCATTCACTGCTGGGTAGACAGAAAGGGGGGGGGGTCTAAAAAAAAACTCGACTGCACCCAGGATCAATCTTGATCCCCCTTTGTATGAAGCGAGTGCTCTACCAACTGAACTACCAACGGGAGCCCCGGAATTGCAACTGGGTTTTTCACCAAAAAAAACTTAACTCTAAGACAATTGATCCTGGTGCTAGGTTATACTCATACCCAACCCCGCCTTCTATGGATTAACTCTCTCCATACCGAACACTTTCAGGATATCTCCAATACCCAACCCCGCCTTCTATGGATTAACTCTCTCCATACCGAACACTTTCAGGATTTCTCCAATACCCAACCCCGCCTTCTATGGATTAACTCTCTCCATACCGAACACTTTCAGGATTTCTCCAAAATGTCCTAGCTATTCTGATTCAACACAAAAATTGATTTCTTTACACTTTAACTCAACAGCAAAAGGAACATAGATACTATACATAATTTTGTGCAGAAAAACAAACTTTAAAAAACAGCATCAAGTTCTTACGGTTATAACAAAGATTTTTCTCCAAATTTTGTAATTTACAAAATAACAAGAGGTCCTTAGCCAACAACAACACGAAACATGTAGAACGAGACATGACGCCTGTTAGGCGATGTTACATTTTTTTTCCTACAAAGACAACACTGTTAACGGCCATGAACTCATTTTACACCTGAGTACGGTAAGAGAATGTGACTAAAGAGCCTTTTCCATCGACTCAACTATGCGTCGCTAGGGACTCAAACCCAAAAAGTAAAACGCTCATTGAATCGTAACAACTTAAATATGACGATTTTCTTGTAAGTTGGTCTGGAGAGGGTTAATGACAAATATTTATTGGGCATTTGTT
>NC_088367.1:55713514-55738514 GCF_034508935.2 Berghia stephanieae | reverse complement strand
TCTATCTATCTATCTATTTATCTATCTATCTATCTGTCTATCTATCTATATATTTATCTCTCTCTCTCTCTCTCTCTCTCTCTCTCTCTCTCTCTCTCTCTCTCTCCCTCACTTCCTCTATCTGCCACACTATGTATATCTCTCCACTCTCTCCCTCTCTCTTTTACTCATTCTCTGTCTATCTATCTCTGTCTATCTATCTATCTATCTATCTATCTATCTATCTATCTATCTATCTATCTATCTATCTATCCTTCCCTCTCTCTCTCTCTCTCTCTCTCTCTCTCTCTCTCTTGTCATCTCTCATTCTCTTTCCCTCCTCCCTCAATCACTCTCTACGCTCCTTTTCTCCCCACTGTTCATTCTACGTGTTGCTACAATGAAGGCAAACTGTGACACTAGCGATACGGGACGAGATTGGTTTTCTGTAGTAGCAGGGGCGGTAATTGATGCAATTATACGTGAGTGGACAATCCTTACTCCTTAACACTTAACTCTTAACCCTCTCCATACCAACTACAGGAAAATCGTCACATTCGTTACGATACAACCAACATTTTTCTCATTAAAATTTATTTTGTACATCATAAAATTTAAATAAAATGAACAGTGTGTTGTAGAACATATTTTGATGAAGAAATTTTGTATCGCAAGAATTTTACTGCTATTGTGTCTGAGTGATAAAAAATCGTTTCGTGTTAGTTGGGTGTGAAGTTTTGGGGAAAATCCTTAAAATGGCTGGTAACAGTTAACCCTTAACTCCAAGGCTGCATTTCTTTTTAAAAATCATACATTTCAGACCTTCCAACTACAACAATAATTTCGTAGAAATACGACTAATTCCGGTCCTGATAGGCTTCAACAGTCGTGACGTCACTTCCTTCGTGTAATGACGCATAGTAACTTAGTATCTGGTTCTAAACTATTGCAACGATGGCGGACGCCCTGCCTTATGAAATATTTCTCCGACGAGCATAAAAGTGTGTACAGAGGAGGAAAACATTATAAATCGGATCATGTAATCATCGGGACATGCCGCCTGTTAGGCGATATTACATTTTTTTTTCGGACAAAGACAACGCTGTTAACGGCCAGGTACTCATTTTACAACTGAGTACGGTGATAGAATGTGAGTAAAGAGCCTTTTCCAAGGACTCAACTATGCGCCGAGCGCGAGGCTCGAACCCAGGACATTCCGACCCGAAAGCGAGTGTCATACCACTAGACCACATAGCCACATAATAAGTCATAAGTTATTAATTAAGTCATTAAGTTTAACATTGTTGTAATGGACAATATTTTGCGTCATTTTTGGAGATTTCCATTACAACAATGACCCCAAAAGGAATTGGATTATCAGACCTGTAAATAAGTGCACGTCGGAATCACCTACTCAGGTGTGAATTAGTACCAAGAAACTGGCAGGGACGGATATTGTAAGAATGTTGGTATAAAAAGGACGACTAACAATACTAAATATTCTTTATGGCCTGCTGGGGGAATAAATGAAACATTGGAAAGCGCATTGAGCATGGTTAATTTGTGGAAATGCTCTATATAAATGCTCGTATTCATTTTTTTGATATAATTATCGGGATAAACTACATACTCATTTACTTATTGTCCATTTTGTACGGCTATGTGGTCTTCGGATGGAAAGGTCCTGGGTTCGAGTCTCGCTCTAAGCTCTGGTACGTGATATCCAGCATCAATACTACTGATGCTATGCGTTTAGGTAAAATACTCAAATCCACCGGCCGGATATAATGTGCGTAATCATTAATCGTTTATATTCTGATTGATAGAATTTCGTGAAAACGACTCATAAAAACAATAACAAAGAGCTGAATAGCGTCAATTTCGTTCTACCTATAAGAGAAATATAGGAAGAAAGGAGAAAATAGGTCTCAGTGTCAGTCGTTATCGATCGCCAATCAGTCTAGGGCACGAGCTCCGAGACCATGGGATTGGCCAGGAAGATTGTGATGACAGCGGAAATGCGACTAGAGCTTCATATGTAACCTTGATTACATCGCTGTTGTTGCTGTCTGCGAACAATCCTGATGAGATTTAGGACACATATCAGGTTTTCAGACGGCTTTTTATTATCAGATTGAGTACAATGAAAAGCCTCTATTGGTTTATATGTTGATTGTGCCACACCTTCCGTTCCGGAAGTGACGACAGCCATCTGGTGATGAGGTCGAAATTATAGAATTTTCTCTATCCTAGTTGGATTTTTAAGAATCTCATTTCATCTACCAAAACTCTTATGAAAAAAAAATGAAACATTCCGTATTTTTTTCTCTTCTGAATTTAGAGATTTTATAAGTGTCCATAAATAGGTAGATAAATACATATATAAATAGCTGTGTGACCCTTCCCTCAAAACGTTATTAACACAGGTTGGTAAAGATGTTGAAAATTGAATTTATAGCCAGAAATATCAGACTTGTGTTGAGTTTGTATGTTTGATTGAGGAGAATGGATGCCATATTTTAGGGTGCTAATGCCAACAATTTAAATTTTTGACCAGTTTAACATTTAATTCAGATTTTTACCATCTGGTTTGTCCCGACATCATACCGTTTTGAGACGATGGGTCACATATAAACTTTTGTATTTGTTTATTTTCAAGTTTTGTCCATGCTCATTGGGATTTACACCACATTACATTTATTCCCTTAGCGGCATTTGAAACCTTCTCCAGATTACACAGAGTGCAAAAAATCTTCAATTCCTTCTTCATTCTGTGCGGCTATGTGGTCTAGTGGTATGACACTCGCTTTCGGGTCGGAAGGTCCTGGGTTCGATCCTCGCGTTTGGCGCATAGTTGAGTCCTATTATTTACTCACATTCTCTCACCGTACTTAGGTGTAAAATGAGTACCTGGCCGTTAACAGCGTTGTCTTTGTCAGAAAAATTGTAATATCGCCTAACAGGCGTCATGTCCCGTCCTACATGTTAAATATTGCTGTTGACCAGGGACCCCTTGTAAAGCGCTTAGAGCACATTTAGTGGATATTGCGCTATATAAAGCTCACTTTATTTAGTTTATTTGTTCTTTTGTACTATCTATTATGAGATGATAATGACTAACACTCCTGCAATCATAATGTCCGTATTTGCATAAATTTTGTATATTTATTTGTAACGGGATTTGATCATCACAAAAAGAAAAAGAAAATTATGTCCTTCCGCCACGACATCATAAGACATCGTCGCCAAGACATTCCATGAGAGAATATAGATAATTCATCAAACAAGATGTCTGATGTCAACAGGAATCACCAATGTGAGCAAATTGGGGAGTTAATAATCTTGCCCAAGGAGAAAAAAAAACGAAAGTGCCTGAAGCGGGGCTCGAACCCGGGACCTTCAGGGTCACAGTTCAATGCCATAACCACTCGGCCACTTTGCCCCCCCCCCCCCCCCCGTGATTAAAATGCGCGATATAAATATCATTTTATTGTTATATTATATTATATTATTATTATTATTATTATATTATTATTATTATTATTATTATTATTATTATTATTATTATTATTATTATTATTATTATTATTATTATAATCAATCAAGACCATTATTTACACCTTAGTCGAGTGAGACAATGATTAGCGTAAATCCATTTTCAAAAATCCACAATACCGGATCGTAGTTTTGACATCATTGTCACCCATCTTGTTCATAACCACGCTTAATATTGCTTGACTTAATAAAGACGAAAATAAAACAATACATAATGTAAGCCATTGACGCTACATTGTAAAGCGCCTTGGGCATGGCTGTTGTTAAAATTAGATTAGCACTTTGTGCATTTTGAGTATTTTACTCAAACACAAACAAAAACAAGACAAAAAACAAAATAAACAAACACACAAACAACAAACAAATCCCAACAATAATAACACCAATGTTAAAAAAAAAAACAAAACAAAAAAAAAACAAAAAAAAAATAAAAACATGAGCTTTTTATATAGCGCAATATCCACTAAACGTGCTAAAAGCGCTTTACAAGGGGTCCCTGTACAACAGCAACCCTTAACATTTAGGACGGGACATGACGCCTCTTAGGCGATATTACAATTTTTTCGGAGAGAGACAACACTGTTAACGACCAGGTACTCATTTAACACCTCAGTACGGTGAGAGAATGTGAGTAAAGAGCCTTTTCCAAGGACTCAACTATGCGCCGAGCGAGGCTCGAACCCGGGACCTCTCTTCCGATCTGAAACCGGCCGTTCCAGACTATAGTGAAATGTCCTATCCCCTCAACAATGCCGCCCCCTTCCGTATACTCCTATCTAATAGATATCTTTTAACATCATTAATCACCAAGCCATAGTAGTGGTATTAAACATGTCGGTGACAACCTGAAAATGGCAATTTTAGTTGACAGGTAGGTAGGAGGGGCGGCCGGGTATCGCTTTTCCCTCCCGTCACTCCGCCCCTGACAAAGATCCGGAGTAATTCGATCGTTTCGGCATTCAAGGTTGTCCGGATAACCATTTAAGTTAATGGACTGGTTACAAGTTATACAATCAGGTAGTTTAGAGGTGCTTGGTGTATTTGGGTTTTTCTGCGTGTTGTTATTTAATTTGTCACCGATTGTATCCACTGATTGTATTGTGCGGCTATGTGGTCTAGTGGTATGACACTCGCTTTCGGATCGGAAGGTCCTGGGTTCGAGCCCCGCTCGGCGCATAGTTGAGGCCTTGGAAAATGCTCTTTACTCACATTCTTTCACCGTACTCAGGTGTAAAATGAATACCTGGCCGTTGACAGCGTTGTCTCTGTCCGAAAGAAAAATGTAATATCGCCTAACAGGCGTCATGTTTCGTTCTACATGTTACGTGTTGTTGTTGGTCTTGGGCCCCTTGTAAAGTGCTTTGCGCACATTTAGTGGATATTGCGTTATATGAAAGCTCAAAAAAGGTATTACACAAGGTCACACTTGATGCTAGGGGGTCCCGATAGCTCAGTTGATAGAGCACTCACTTCACACAGAAACGACCCGAGATCGAATCTAGATGAAGCCTAGATTTTTATAGTTATTTTACCCCTGTGTCCACCCAACAGTCAGTGGGTAGCTGGGGCTGTTAGACCTGGTGAAAATGCGAAAGGTTGGCTCCCTATCCAAAGGGTATAAAGCAATTGCTTTTGTCCATTTCACGCTGTAGATACCGGGATAAACTTCGTCTCCATGGGCTTAATGGCTCTGAAGGACTACTATTTATAGAACACTTGATACAGATAATTAAGTTTTAAGCTTAATTACTTTTAGAATTTGAGATGAAAGTACATCAGGAAACAAAAGTGTGATGTCCAAAAAAGTGGTTCCAATCTCATTGGAAGTGTTAACTCTCTCCTTACTGACTGCAGGTTTTTTTTACCAAAATGTCATACCGACTCAACACATAAAATGAATTTTTAAAAGCAAGTGCATTCTTCGCATGATTTTGTTGCGTTCTTGTAAATATAACAAAGATTTGTCTTCAAATGCTGAATAAGAAAAGTGTTGTCTGTATAGTAACGGAAGTGACGATTTTCCTATCGTTGGTAAGGAGAGAGTCAAACCACGCTTCCACTAAAATACGTCATGTTGGAACAACGTTCCATTTCATAAAGTACAATTAACCAGTTAGGCAACCTAGCAGTCTTTTTAAAATGTCCACCACGACGACCATTGTCTCTAGCCCGACGTGTATTTATTTGCAGGTCTGATAACCCAATTTCTTATCGGCTCATTGTTGTAATGGAAATATTCTCAGACCGACGCAAAGTATCGTCCATTTCAACAATGTTGAAACAAGCCCGTTATTGTGTTCGGCTATCAGACCTGCAATCTATGTATGCCTTGCACAAGCCACATTCTCATTGCAATTTTAAGTAAGCTAAGACATTTTCTGAAGAGATTTACACACCGCATTCTACGCTAATCGTCACCCATCCATATACTCAAACGCTCAATATATCTTGACTTTGATAAAAAACGAGTTACCGCACCACTTGACTACCTACATTTTGAGAAAGAATGAATTTGAATAACAAATGATAATGACATTCACCAACTGTTCAATATCTAGGTTTGTGAATCAAACAGTGCATAAAATGCGCCTCACAAGCGACTTGTATAAGTGGTCGATCGTTTCAAAATGGTGTTATGTCAGAAAGGGTCTGATCTTAGCCTTCGTAAAATGACAGCCTGACACTGACAAAAAAAAATACATTAAAAGACGCGGACTTTGGCCACAAAAGAAAACAAATCGTGAGTTGTATTCAATAGTTCAACCAATGGGATATCTTGTTTCCATGAGCTCTACTAACGACAACTCACTAAGCCGTCCACAGACCTAAAAATTACGTCAAAATATGGGTCTTAGTGGGTTTTAGTGCCAGGCTATAAGTTAACGATGGCTGCGATCTGATCCTTAAATATCAAATTTTGAAACTAAGGAGCAGGCATCGGAGTAAGATAAAGATCTGAACAAGTGTACATGAACGATGTCAGACAAAGCAAGAAGGAAAAATACCAAGAACCCCCCCCCCCCCCCTCAAATAAATAAAAACAGTCTTCCTCGAGTGGGGATCGAACCTCAGACCTGATTATCGGCCAGACGAGCTCTGCCATTTCACCACAGGGCTACCGATAGTTTGGGCAATTTTAATACCTATATTATATTCTTCACAAGGGTACACGTTTAACGCTGTGAACCCTGGCTTGCATCAAACAACACATACATTGAACACACGCTTGCATCAAACAACACATACATTGAACCCTGGCTTGCATCAAACAACACATACATTGAACACACGCTTGCATCAAACAACACATACATTGAACCCTGGCTTGCATCAAACAACACATACATTGAACACGAGAAGACGAGGACGAAGACATTTGGGTTGCTCCATTTTATTGGGTCACTTCCCAAGACAGCCTCGTACTGGACAGCAGATGGGAAGAGAAAGCGGGGAAGACCCAAAGAAACCTGGCGAAGGACCGTGGAGAAAGAATTAAAGGAAGCAGGCCTGTCCTGGAATACAGCCACCGCAAAAGCAGCCGATCGCAAAAAATGGAGATGTCTGGTGGATGCCCTATGTGCCTCAAGGCCCGAAGAGGATTAAGTAGTAAGTAAGTATTATTTTATTTTTAGAAAATGACAAATTTAGAAAGTCTCGTGTTCAAGTTAGTGTTGTGTGGTGAAAGAGAGGGTTCACATCTATTGAATTATCAACATATCAATCGTGTACAAGAAATAGTAGGCTCAAAACCAGTATTATATTTCAGTTATGAATTTTTATTTTTCACCATCTAAATCCCTTGGACTTAAAACTGTTAAGAGGTGTAAGGTCACATACAAAAAATGGACATCAAGATTTATTATATTATAGTCTGCTGGTGGAATAAATAGAGCATTGGTAAAAGTATTAAAAATATAAATATAGCAACTTTTAAAAAGAAGAAGAAGAAGAAGAAGAAGAAGAAGAAGAAGAAGAAGAAGAAGAAGAAGAAGAAGAAGAAGAAAAAGAAGAAGAAGAAGGAGGAGGAGGAGGGAGGAGGAAGAAGAAGAAGAAGAAGGAAGAAGAAGAAGAAGAAGAAGAAGAGAAGAAGAAGAAGAGGAGAGGAGGAGAGAAAAGGGAAGGGAAGAGAGGAGGAGAAGAAGAAGAAGAGAAGGAGGAGGGAGAGAGGAGAGAGAGAGAAGAGAGAAGGAGAAGAAGAAGAAGAAGAAGAGAAGAAGAAGAAGAAGAAGAAGAAGAAGAAGAAGAGAAGAAGAAGGAGAAGAAGAAGAAGAAGAAGGAGAAGAAGAGAAGAGGAGGAGGAGGAGAGAAGGAGGAGGAGGAGGAGGAGGAGGAGGAGGAGGAGGAGGAGGAGAGAAGAAGAGAGAAGAGAGGAGAAGAGAGAAGAAGAAAGAAGAAGAAGAAGAAGAAGAAGAAGAAGAAGAAGAAGAAGAAGAGAGGAGAAGAGAGAGAGAAGAGAGGAGGAGGAGGAGGGAGGAGGAGGAGGAGAGAAGAAGAGAAGAAGAAGAAGAAGAAGAAGAAAAGAAAGAAGAAGAAGAAGAAGAAGAAGAAGAAGAAGAAGAAGAAGAAGAAGTAGAAGAAGAAGAAGAAGAAGAAGAAGAAGAAGAAGAAGAAGAAGAAGAAGAAGAAGGAGGAGGAGGAGGAGGAGGAGGAGGAGGAGGAGGGGGAGAGGAGGAGGAGGAGAAGAAGAAGAAGAAGAAAGAGGAGGAAGAGGAGGAGGAGGAGGAGGAGGAGGAGGAGGAGGAGGAGAAGAAGAAGAAGAAGAAGAGAAGAAGAAGAAGAAGAAGAAGAAGAAGAAGAAGAAGAAGAAGAAGAAGGAGGAGGAGGAGGGGGAGGAGGAGGAGGCGAAGGAGGATGAGAAGAAGAAGAAGAAGAAGAAGAAGAAGAAGAAGAAGAAGAAGAAGAAGAAGAAGAAGAAGAAGAAGAAGAAGAAGAAGAAGAAGAAATGTTTTAGCAACGATGATTTCGACATTCATTCAGCCATTATTGAGCCAAGAATAACAACAATTAAAACAATGCTACTTCACGGTAAAATCCTGGTTTACAGTTTACATACGAAAAAATCTATTCATGTCCAATGAAGATAAATGATTGACTGAGAGAGCAGAGAGTAATATGTAAGGAAGATAATCTAGTTAAAATGGATAATTGTAGTACTCGTGTACAGTGACCTACCTTGATTTTCTATCTCAACACGCACAGAAAACCAAGTCCTTTGTCATTTTGTTAATTTACCGGGTAGATTTTGGCCAATCAAAACGCTAGATTTGGGACAAGCGCTCTCGGAGAAATGTACTGATTGTTTACAAACATTATAATAAACGAATTTAAACTCACTTTGTTTTTTGTTTTTGCTTTTCAACCGCCAAAGTACAAACTTTTTGTATGTTGATACGAATGTTCAATATGTGAGTATTTTACTGAAAGTTACGCTATGTATGCCTGTGTCGTTTGCTTAGTATATCAATCACTGTCATTGCTTGATAAATTACTTTAATGGATGCCTCCACCCAATGGTCATGTGACCTCTCGATGCTGTCACTTTGCCTATTTACGTATTTCCAGTCAACGAAAATTGTAATATCGCATTTCAGGCTTCATGTCACGTCCTACATGTTACATGCTGCTGATAGTCAGGGACCCCTTGTAAAGCGCTTTGAGCACGTTTAGTGGATATTGCTCTATATAAAAACTCACTTAAACCTCATCTTAAATAAAAAGTCAAGGGGACGGAACGGAGTAAATAGCAGGAAATATTATGTTCGGCTATTGCTTGGTAACGCTCGAACTATCAATTCAGATGTATTAATCATATTACAACCAATGGGATGAGTTGTTTCTTTTGAATACAACTGGCGACATTCATTTTCGTCTGCTTGATACGAGACTTCAAACGTATCTGGCCTGTAAACAAACTCAGCTCTTGGCCATTGTTTTCAGTCACGGGGGGGGGGGGGGGGGGGGGGGGGAATAAATTATCCTAATTAGACCTTGAAGGCATTTTTTTTTTTCGTCCCCATTCTTTGAACGTTTCAACTGTAGTAGGGCAGAAGTTGTGAGTATTTTAATTAAACCCATGCCATAAATAAGTTTCGTGGTGATTTGTAAGGTCATTTTTTTCACCACCAAAAATCTTAAAACCTTTTATAAAGCGTGCGAGTTGTTGTCCTTATTATTTTACTCGCGGTGATGGACAACACACAACAAGTAACACACTCATTACTCAATGACAACACATTTCCTTCGAAATCCTACGGAGATTCCCATTCAATGGAAATGAATGTTAGATGGAACGTAGCCTATTTGTTGTTGTTGTGTCTCACTGTGCTCCATTGAGTAATGAGTGTGTTACCTGCTGTGTGTTGTCCATCACCGCGAGTACAATAATAAGGACAATAACTCACACGCTTTTTTAAACGTTTGAGGATCTCTGGTGGTGAAAAAAGACCTCATAAATCACCATGAGTTCTGCTCTGTCTGTGAAGTTTTCATCTAGGGTAAACCTGTGAGTTACCTGTTATCTGACACAGATCATCATTATGTAAGTTATAGTTTTGAATCTTATCACGTGATGTATTTTTGGGGGTTTTTTTCATTGCAAATTTGTCAATATTAGAAATTGTGTTCTTTGTTTTGAAATACCAGCTGCATGAAAATTATTGACAGATGATGATGATAATGATGATGATGATGATGATGATGATGATGATGATGATGTGATGATGAGGAGTGTCACAGTAAAGGTTGTTCACAATTATCTTATTAAATTTTATTTTATTAAGAACTGAATTCATCTCACTCCAGTTATATTTCGGTAGGCTTAGATAAACTTTACCTTCTAATATTAGATCGTCTTTCCTTTTATAGCCTTCCCTCGAATTAATTTCTAATTAGTGAATACTTTTCGTTCTACATTCTGTCACGTAGCCGTTTATTATAAAAGCTGATAGGTCTAACATTCTACACTCACTTCTCTCCACAATCTATGCCGGACGGCCAGTCGCTCTATTCCTATATATATACTGTAAGATTTTTATCTTTTGGGACTTTGTAGATATTATATCTACACCATTAAGACGCCGGAGCTTTTAACTTTGATTGTATAATCTTCAAGGATCAAACCCGAGCCCGCTGTCAAAGGATTACATATTAACCCATTACCAATTGCCTGGAAGTGGAATTTTACGAGTCCGATCCTGTTATCAGAGGAATAGATCATCCAAGCCCACCAACTGCCTGGAAACGTAAACTTACGAACCTGACATATTATCATAAGTTACGTAAAATATTCATATCTCTATTTGTAACTGCCACGATCACTATTTATCTCTTTTAATTAAATCTCATCATTATTTTTATTTCATTGTAAACAAATCGTTAATTGTTTTTCATTTATAGTAACTAGTAAATTCTGGGGCCTCATTCTACATATATCTTTATGCATAGTCGAGTAGCTCTTTACTCACTTGAGACCATGACAAGGAGAAGGAGGAGGAGGAGGAGGATGAATGAGAATTATATAATTATGATGATATTTTTGCTGTTGTGATCATTATCATAATATAGAATCATTTTTGTTACTGCTACTCCAGTTTAAAACTTCAGACCAACAGCAAATAAGTGTACGATTTTGAAATGACATATTATAATATTGATGTATGTATTTACCTACTGTTCAGGGTTTTGACCCCGAAACACTCCGTGTGTGATAATCTGTTGTTGTTCCCGGAAGTTGCGTACCACTTTGACCCGAGTCCTTAATGATTGTACTATAAAATCAAGACATTGCCCAGCTAAGCGTCAAATACCATATCCTATAGTTACATAAAGCTGACCAGCTGGTGAGAGTGACCAATCGTTACTATGATCACTACAATCCGTTGTAGGTCCATTACGTTATCATCCAGTAGTACAGTTAACTATTGTACTCTGGAAAAATATCGTATTAAAAAATTTGGCCAGAAAATTCGTCCTTCAAATATCGATCGATTTAAACGACCCTTATCTTGGCAAAAACTCTAAAACCTAGGACATTAAGGAAGACTTTGCGAAGTCCCAGGTTTGAGAGTTTTTGCCAAGATGGAGGTTATTTAAGTCGATGGATATTTGAAGGACAAGTTTTTAAATATGTGGTTTTTTTCTAGAGTACGGCGGTTAACTGGTTAATTCAAATGTTTCTAAAATGTCCATAAAAGGCCAAGACTGGCTGGCTGCCTTCATTGTTACTCGTGTTGTCATTTTTGTACTATATTTTATAAAGTACTAGTTTGACAACTGGGATTCGCAACGGGTCAGAGTTCAACAATGGGCATATTTGGTAGGTGTTGACGTGTGTGATTTTAATGAATCCATTTTATATTGGTGTTTTTTTTTGGATTTTTTTTTGTTTTTTTTTTTCTTTGTTGTTTTTTTTTTTTTTTAATTTTTTTTTTTGGTTGTTTTGTTTCTTTTTTGTTTTTGTTTTTTTTTTTGTTGTTTTTTGTTCTTTTTTTTTTTTTTTTTTAAAGTCGTTATATTATAATTCAAAACGGTTTTATGTATGGGGGTTAGAATGTGATAAAAATTGAATTTAAAGTAAAAAAAAACATTCAGCGTGGCTCAGCGGTACGGTGTTTGCTTCGTACCCGAAAGGTTCCGAGTTCGATCACCCGTCGCTGTGCTGTGTGACCTTGACCAATGTGCGGCGCTGCACTGACGGATGACTCCTGGGTTATTCCAGTCTTCCCTTGCAATAGATCCTAGAGAAAAAATTCCCCTGTGGGATGAATCAAGGGAATTTTATTTTTTTATCTTTATATTGAAGTTTCTGGATGTTACTTTCTGTGATCTTCAGACATTCTGACCCATAGAGCAAATCAATCAGGACATTATTCCTAACAATCTTGATTTTAACACTGGAATACAACACCGTTGTTCTTCATGTTGACACGGTTTATCAAAAATGGCTTTAAAGTGTTGCAGATTGAATGGCGTAAAACCTCAAAAAAAAAAAAAACAAAAAAAAAAAAAAAAAAAGAAAGAAAGAAAACAGACATTCCCATATTTCCCAAACTGATTTCGAACAAAAATCCTCAATTTTCATTTTTAAAAAAAACAAAAAAACGTTTGTCATCTCACATATTTACTTTTTCTTGTTCATTCAATTCAACCGTGTTTGCTAAGCTAGTGGTGGTGAGGTCGTTTTGATGTCTTTTTAAAATAATTTAAAAAAGAAGAAAAAAAAACATTCCATCATAATACCGTTTTGGGAGGGTGGGTCGCTTAAGTTTTCATCTCTCTAAACTCCTGAAAACTCTCTGATTAGGGCGGAGAATGGTGCTGTCACCTTTTCAACTCTTCAGGTTACAAACTCTTTGGTAGTGTATATGGAACCAGTCCTTCGGAGAACTAATAATTTATAATATGTTACATATATTGAATCAAAAGGTGTTATAGCTGTTTCAGTGACACAGTGTATAGGCAGCTTCTTAAGATTGGGGGACGTTAAAGAGAGAGGATGGATGATCTTTGTTGACGTCCAGAATTTATTTAGACTAGAAAATAAGATACCATCACTCTGAAACCAGAAGATTCATTACACAATGTATGTATCCAGTCACCCAGAAGAGTAGTTTTACACTTCCAATGAGATTGGAACCTGTTTTTTTAACATCATACATTTGCTCCCTATTACATTTTCTTCCCCTCAGGCCATTTGTTCTTCTTGGCGGTCGCGATTGGTCACGTTTCCGTCCATTTGACCTTGGCCACCTGTCCTTGGGATCAAGATGACCTTTCACCTTGGAGTGAACCCGACTCGTGGCCCGATGGAAAAGTACCGGGTGAAGATGCCAAGGTCGTTATTCCAGAAGGTCAGTAAAATACTAATCTTTTTGTTTTAAAACAAATGGAGGCTGATTTTTCAAAACTCGTTAAGTCGCTTTTTCTACGTTTTTTCCATCCATGAGATAAATAGAAACATTAACTTAATTTTAATCCTCTCCATACCAACTATTGGAAAATCGTCACATTCGTTACGATACAACCAACATTTTTTTAAATTCAGATTTCTATTGTAGATAATAAAATTTAAGGAAAATGAACAGTGTGTTGTAAAGCAAGTAATTATGTATGGCAGGAACTTTATCGCTCTTATGCCAAAGAGATAAATAATCTATTTTTGCGTTAGTTGGGTGTGAGTTTTGGCAAATATCCTGAAAATGGCTGGAAGGGAGAGAGTTAAGCATCAAATGGCACAAGAATTTGCCTAGATTTGTGTAAATTTGAAGTTTAAATGTGATAAAATGATAGACCGAATGAGAAATTTTAGGGGAAATAATCCTGAATATCTTAAAAAATAGGAAAAACCGCTCTTCATTTTATTTCGGTCTCCCCCCCCCCCTACCCCTACCCCTACCCCTACCCCTACCCCTACCCCTACCCCTACCCCTACCCCTACCCCTACCCCCGCTGGAAACCTTGGTTTTGCAATATATGTTGTTTTTGAAGCTTTTGTATTCATTTTGATCAATATTTCTTAATAGTAATAGTCCTATTAGTAGTGGTAGTTGTCGTCGTAGTTGTGTTAGTGGTGGAAGTAGTAGTAGTAGAGGTGATGGTGGTGGTAGTAGTAGTAGTAGTAGTAGTAGTAGTAGTAGTAGTAGTTGTTGTTGTTGTTGTAGTAGTTGTTGTAGTAGTAGTTGTTGTAGTAGTAGTAGTAGTAGTAGTAGTAGTAGTAGTAGTAGTAGTAGTAGTAGCAGCAGCAGTAGTAGTAGTAGTAGTAGTAGTTAGTAGTAGTAGTAGTAGTAGTAGTAGTAGTAGTAGTAGTAGTAGTAGTAGTAGTAGTAGTAGTAGTAGCAGTAGTAGTAGTAGTAGTAGTAGTAGTAGTAGTAGTAGTAGTAGTAGTAGTAGTAGTAGTAGTATAGTAGAGTAGTAGTAGTAGTAGTAGTAGTAGTAGTAGTAGTAGTAGTAGTAGTAGTAGTAGTAGTAGTAGTAGTAGTAGTAGTAGTAGTAGTAGTAGTAGCGCAGCAGCAGTAGTAGTAGAGTAGTAGTAGTAGCAGCAGCAGTAGTAGTAGTAGTAGTAGTAGTAGTAGCAGTAGTAGTAGTAGTAGTAGTAGTAGTAGTAGTATGTAGTAGTAGTAGTAGTAGTAGTAGTAGTTAGTAGTAGTAGTAGTAGTAGTAGTAGTAGTAGTAGTAAGCTTCGCAGTCCGAATGGCGCTTGCTGAGAATTGTGTGATTCAGTCATGGTCGATAAGTATATCTGCTCTCTCCATCCATGTTGTTATTTGTTTCCATTGGTCACGGTCCTGGGCCAGAGTTTTGAGGCTGTCAAGATCTTGTTGTGACTTTAGTGACTTTATCAGTAAGAGGGCTTTAAATTGGACCAAATCAGCCCTAAATGCCCTTAATACATACTACATACTCGTTGAATTAAAGAATTGCATAAAATGCTTTGAGATACAAATATTGAAAAGGGAGAAACAGATAAAAGTATGGAAGAAAACTAAAAATAAAAACAATCGACAGACATCCATTCTCATTATTGACATAATATTATGAATTCTCAGTCATAATATAATATGTATTTTTTAAAGCAAAAACTTCACTTGTGGTTTCGGAGTTCATGAGGGAATCTTTCGGTCACAGATGACGGCAAGCTATAAAAATTTATCCCCACACCGGTAACAGTTATAATCATCATGAAAACGCTTGACTAACCCCAATTTTCAAACACGTACCATCATGCAATACTCAGTAAAGGATTCAATACTCTGATGTCACGTCCGCCCAGCAACGAGCAGCTGGGTTCTAAACAAAGAAAATCGGTACTTTTTATTCTTCATGCTGGATAGAACTTTTTCACATGTCATGTGATCAGGATGTCTAAAAGTCAAAACATGATCAGATTTATAATTTTTTTCCCCCTTTCGATACACTTTCATGCTCGTCGGAGAAGTACTTCATAAGGCGTACGCAATTGTTCTGATAGTTTAGAACCAGTTACTAAGTTACTACGCGCCATTATGGGGGAAGTGACGTCATGACTATTGAAGCGGGAGAAAGAAATGATCACTTCCGACAGGAGATAAACCGTGTACTTTATAATAGATTTTGATTCCGTACTGACTGTTAAGTCAGTGATGTGTTCAATAATTTATCACTGGTGTTTCTATTATAACAGTATCATTGATCGGCGGAGTTATTAATGATGTGCGTTCAGCCAAAATGCCCACTACATCCGCTCGCCGGATATAGATTGCCAACACACAAAATGGTGTGTTTATGGAAAGAGCGAAATGACGTCACTAAGGTCTTTGTTGTTGTTTTGCCATCCGCGTTAATGAGTACTTCTCACTAAACTGCATTAATTAGACTATAAACCTTCAAGGTTACACACAGTTTTGTGTGTTGGTCCGTTATACTTCCGGATGGCAATGTTGTGAACTTCTTAGCCAAGCGCATACTATCTATAGGTAGTTCGAAGATGACGTCAATCTGGTCTTTGTTATTGTTTTTTGCCATCTGCGTATATGAGTAATGCTCACTAAACGGTATTAACCAGACTATAAATGTTCATGGTTACACAGAGATTTGTGTGTTGGTCCGTTATACTTCCGGATGGCAATGTTATGAGATTCTTAGCCAAGCGGATACTATCTATAGAATCAGCTTAACCCCCACGCAACCCTTCACCTCCTAAAGTGGACAGGAAAGTCATTTTACTGCTGTGTAGTCTATAGATTGAATGAAATTGACGTGATCCGGGTCTTTGTTATTGTTTTTTGCCATCCGCGTTTTTGAGTAATTCTCACTAAATTGTATGAACCAGACTATAAACGTTTAAGGTTACATATAGTTTTGTGTGTTGGTCCGTTACACTTCTGGATGGCAATGTTGTGAGCTTCTTAGCCAAGCGCATTCCATCAAAACCCCAATATCTGTTTTCCAATAGCATTCAATAGTCTGATGTCACGTCCGCCCAGCAACGAGCAGCTTGGTTCTAAACAAAGAAAATCTGTACTTTATTTTCTTCATTCTGGATAGAACCTTTTCACATGTCATGTGATCAGAATGTATAAAATTCAAAACATGATACGATTTATAATGTTTTTCTCCTCTAGATACACTTTTATGCTCGTCGGAGAAATATTTCATAAGGGCGTCTGCCATTTTCCGATAGTTTAGAACCAGTTACTAAGTTACTATGCGTCATTACGAGAGAACTGACGTCACGGCTGTTGAATCCTATTTGCTTTCTGTCTACTACTAGGAATGAGATTAATTGTTGTTTTTGTTTTTCCCTAAACGGGGTCCTTGGCTGGGAGGGAAACAGTTAAATGTATAGTAATAGTTTTGGGAAATGATACTTTTTTTTCGTTGTAAATAATCTCTCTGTTATGTCTTATTGTTATATTCGTTGTTTTGAATGTATAATGAATGTAAGGATTTGAGTGTGTGTTCCTCTCAGCCGGACCTTGTACTTGTGTCTGGGTGATACTTTCAGGCTGTTCCTCTCAGCCGGACCTTGTACTTGTGTCTGGGTGATACTTTCAGGCTGTTCCTCTCAGTCGGACCTTGTACTTGTGTCTGGGTGATACTTTCAGGCTGTTCCTCTCAGTCGGACCTTGTACTTGTGTCTGGGTGATACTTTCAGGCTGTTCCTCTCAGTCGGACCTTGTACTTGTGTCTGGGTGATACTTTCAGGCTGTTCCTCTCAGTCGGACCTTGTACTTGTGTCTGGGTGATACTTTCAGGCTGTTCCTCTCAGTCGGACCTTGTACTTGTGTCTGGGTGATACTTTCAGGCTGTTCTCTCAGTCGGACCTTGTACTTGTGTCTGGGTGATACTTTCAGGCTGTTCCTCTCAGTCGGACCTTGTACTTGTGTCTGGGTGATACTTTCAGGCTGTTCCTCTCAGTCGGACCTTGTACTTGTGTCTGGGTGATACTTTCAGGCTGTTCCTCTCAGTCGGACCTTGTACTTGTGTCTGGGTGATACTTTCAGGCTGTTCCTCTCAGTCGGACCTTGTACTTGTGTCTGGGTGATACTTTCAGGCTGTTCCTCTCAGTCGGACCTTGTACTTGTGTCTGGGTGATACTTTCAGGCTGTTCCTCTCAGTCGGACCTTGTACTTGTGTCTGGGTGATACTTTCAGGCTGTTCCTCTCAGTCGGACCTTGTACTTGTGTCTGGGTGATACTTTCAGGCTGTTCCTCTCAGTCGGACCTTGTACTTGTGTCTGGGTGATACTTTCAGGCTGTTCCTCTCAGTCGGACCTTGTACTTGTGTCTGGGTGATACTTTCAGGCTGTTCCTCTCAGTCGGACCTTGTACTTGTGTCTGGGTGATACTTTCAGGCTGTTCCTCTCAGTCGGACCTTGCACTTGTGTCTGGGTGATACTTTCAGGCTGTTCCTCTCAGTCGGACCTTGTACTTGTGTCTGGGTGATACTTTCAGGCTGTTCCTCTCAGTCGGACCTTGTACTTGTGTCTGGGTGATACTTTCAGGCTGTTCCTCTCAGTCGGACCTTGTACTTGTGTCTGGGTGATACTTTCAGGCTGTTCCTCTCAGTCGGACCTTGTACTTGTGTCTGGGTGATACTTTCAGGCTGTTCCTCTCAGTCGGACCTTGTACTTGTGTCTGGGTGATACTTTCAGGCTGTTCCTCTCAGTCGGACCTTGTACTTGTGTCTGGGTGATACTTTCAGGCTGTTCCTCTCAGTCGGACCTTGTACTTGTGTCTGGGTGATACTTTCAGGCTGTTCCTCTCAGTCGGACCTTGTACTTGTGTCTGGGTGATACTTTCAGGCTGTTCCTCTCAGTCGGACCTTGTACTTGTGTCTGGGTGATACTTTCAGGCTGTTCCTCTCAGTCGGACCTTGTACTTGTGTCTGGGTGATACTTTCAGGCTGTTCCTCTCAGTCGGACCTTGTACTTGTGTCTGGGTGATACTTTCAGGCTGTTCCTCTCAGTCGGACCTTGTACTTGTGTCTGGGTGATACTTTCAGGCTGTTCCTCTCAGTCGGACCTTGTACTTGTGTCTGGGTGATACTTTCAGGCTGTTCCTCTCAGTCGGACCTTGTACTTGTGTCTGGGTGATACTTTCAGGCTGTTCCTCTCAGTCGGACCTTGTACTTGTGTCTGGGTGATACTTTCAGGCTGTTCCTCTCAGTCGGACCTTGTACTTGTGTCTGGGTGATACTTTCAGGCTGTTCCTCTCAGTCGGACCTTGTACTTGTGTCTGGGTGATACTTTCAGGCTGTTCCTCTCAGTCGGACCTTGTACTTGTGTCTGGGTGATACTTTCAGGCTGTTCCTCTCAGTCGGACCTTGTACTTGTGTCTGGGTGATACTTTCAGGCAATCTAAAACTAAGTAGGTACACTGATGTTGGGCTCTTGGAATCTACGTCTTTATTTTAGGAGCAGCGTGGCTCAGCGGTCTGGTCTTTGCTTCGTACCCGAAAGCTACGGAGTTCGATCATCCGCCGCTGCGCTGTGTGGCCTTGAGCAAGTCACCTCGCCCTATCTGCACTGCGGCTGACTCCTGGGTTATTCCAGTCTTCCCTTGGAACAGACCCTTTAGAGAAAAATTTCCCCTATGGGATGAATAAAGGGAATTTTATTTTATTTTATTTGAAACAATTCTCTTTTGTCTTAATTTTTCTTGGGTGCTTTAATTGTAATTCTAGATTTATCTATTTTTACTACCCCATTTTCTTCCTTTTAATTTTAATGACGCTGATATGACCAAAAAGTATCCCAAGCTCCGTTAGCCAGCCATTAACCCTCTCCTTACCAGCCATTTCCAGGATTTTCCCCAAAACTTCACACCCAATTAACACAAAAATATATTTTTTATCATTCAAACACAATAGCAATAACTTCTTGCGATACATAATTTCTTTAGCAAAATAGGTTCAACAACACACTGTTCAATTTCTTTAAATTTCATGATGTACAAATGAAATTTGAATAAGAAAAATGTTGGTTTTATCGTAACGAATGTGGCGATTTTCCTATAGTTGGTAAGGAGAGGGTTAACTTACTCAATCCTGGAGATTTTTGCTACTTTTCAAAATTGGAAATCAATGTAATTAAAATGAGCATGTACATAGGTAATTTTTATTAAACTACCATGAACATGTAAAAACTAAAAACATTAACTTTGATACTACGCCTATAATTTGTCTCAGAAAAATGTAATAAATAGGTATGGGGTAAAATTAACTACGGATATAGTCGGTGTTAGGGTTGAGTGAGTTAAAAATCAAACGAACGAATGGATCCATCCACAGGTCTATCCATCGTGTTGGATTCCCAACCAGCCCGTCTGGAGAGTCTGACCATTCAAGATGGCGGCATGCTCGTTTGGGGGGATCCACCCATTTATCTATCTATCTTTCTATCTATCCATCAATCTATCTATCTATCTCTATCTATTTATCTATCTACCTATATTGTAAGAATGCTATAAGGACGTCTAATATGTGATTTGTACTGTATGATATCTACATTTGTTTCCATATAATATTCTGCCGTTGTTTTTAAAAACACAGTATATGCAAAATGTAAACCAAATAGCACACACTGGGTTCTTTAATAAAACGGCAGTATTAATATTTGATGTTCTTGGAAAATGAATGACTGACGCATTGGTAAGCTCATTTGTATGTATGTCTGCATGTATGTATGTATGTGTGTATGTATGGGCGGTCATTTCTTTTGTATACATGTGTAGAAACAATGTGCACGCGTGTATGTTGGTGTATGTCTGTGTCTGTATTTGTAAATGTGTTGATGTTCATACCATGAACCAAACTGAGCATTGTTTACCTCACATGAATTGCCTTTAATTTGGACAATAAAGATTATTATTATTATTATTATTATTATTATTATTATTATTATTATTATTATTATTATTATTATTATTATTATTATTATTATTATTATTATTATTATTATTTGAACATGGTGAGTTGGAGGGAAAGCTCTTTTTAAATTTCAGATGTCTGTTAGTTTACTTGAATAATTTGACACTACAGTGATGGGACCCAATATTAGCCTCATATTATCTAATAATATACGATTCGTTCATTGATTTGTATTCATTAAACGAGTTATTTTTACCGTGCTGAACAACGAGATTGCGAGTATGTATTATTGCACGTTAAAAAATATACCGAGTTTAATAAATACAAAGAAATGAAAGAATACATTAATTCCACCCTCCAAGTAAGATTATTAGATATTTTGTAACCAAATGGTATGGTATTAATACTTCTATTCGCTATAATTTGTATCTTTCTCCTTTTGCTTGAATGACAATTTGACCCCAAAACTAAAAACGTTGGATTTGTATTCATGCGCACCAAAAGATTATTTATAATTACCAATCAGCTGTCTATTACACCTAATTTCACACCAATAAAATGTGAGAAAATATTCTGCAATCGTTGAATAAAATTTTCATTCAACGCGTTCAAATCATTATTCAACGATTACGTATTTACTAAATAGAAATGATAGGGTTTTCCAATGGGAGGGCTAGAATAATATCTATATTTTTGCCCATCCATTTATCCTGGACATTCCCAAACCCATGCTTGTTTTTGTTACACAGAATCGCCCACTGAGCAAAGAGAGAGGAGAAGGAATTCACATCACGGTTTGGAACATGGATGGATCAGAGTTCGATGCCACCTTCTTTGCTACTGAACACCCTGAAGGGGGAGCTAGCGAACGGCTGGGATTCGTGGAATATGTAAATGGTATGGTTGATTGTGGTTGTCATGGTAACGGTAGCATTGGCGTTTTAATCGTTGAAATGATGATGGTGATGATGATGATGATGATGATGATGATGATGATGATGATGATGATGATGGAGAGTGATGACGAATATAATGATGATAGTGATGATGGTGATGGTGTTGTCATGATGACGGTAATGGTAATGCTAACGGTGATGATGATGGTGGTGGTGCTGGTAATAGTGATGGCGATAATAATGATGGTTAGGGTGATGCTGATGTTAATTGTGATGTTGATGATGATGATGATGATGATGATGATGATGATGATGATGATGATGATGATGATGATGATGATGATGATGATGATGAGGAGGAGGATGATGATGAATGATGATGATAATGATAATGATGATGATGATGGTGATGTCATGATGATATTAATGAGAAAGCTAATGATGATGATGATGGTGATGTCATGATGATATTAATGAGAAAGCTAATGATGATGATGATGGTGATGTCATGATGATATTAATGAGAAAGCTAATGATGATGGTGATGATGATGGCAATGGTCATAGTGGCGCTGATGTTTATTGTGATGTTGTTGTTGTTGTTGTTGTTGTTGTTGTTGTTGATGATGATGATGATGATGATGATGATGATGATGATGATGAGGAGGAGGAGGAGGAGGAGGAGGAGGAGGAGGATGATTATGATGATGATGACAGGACGCTGACCCATCTCAAAGACCTACCAATCTACTTTCCAAACAGAGCTCCCGTCGGACAAAGTGGTGGGGATGGCCGTGCACCATGACATTGGGAACACCAAGGAAGCCCAAGAATGGGAGTCCGTCTATTCCGCCATAGAAGATCTTGGTGGAGCTGCTATTCGATCTGTGAAGACAAAGGAACCATACGCATTCGTGGCTATCAAAGGTAAGCATGGGGGAGGGCGGTGGCGGTGTGGGGGGCGGGGGGGGGGGGTCAGATAGCTCTGTTCGTAGAGCACTTGCTTCACATGCAAAGGGACAGAGATCGATCCCGGGTGCAGTCGAGATTATCTTTTCTGAATAAACCCTAAAGACAAATTTCCCATATGGGAAGAGTAAAAGGAATTTTATTTAATTATCTATTTATTTATTTTTCTTCAAAGTACAGCGGTATAATAATATTATTACCTTTTATATTGGAGGATAAAACATTCTCTTACCCATACAGGTGACAGTCCAGCAATAGGGCCTAGCGAGCATCACGTGACCAGGGACTCGGGCACGGAAGAGGACACCCTCAAGGCCATCGCCAGACTGAAGATGCCGGACACAAATGGAAACCAAATCACATTTGTTGTTTCCAGGTACGTGAGAAGAAGAAATTAGGCCTTCACAGCGCCGCAGTTTATCCCTGTTTCTGTAATTTTAAACGGACTGTATAAGTTGTTACCAGGTGAAAAGAAGAAAGTAGACATTCACAGACATACGAGCTCATGTCGCGGCAGTTTATCCCGGGTTCTGTAACGTTAGAAGTTGCTACCAGAAGAGAAGAAGAAAGTAGACCTTCACATGCATACGAGCTCATGGCGCCGCAGTTTATCCCGGTTTCTGTAACGTTAGAAGTTGTTACCAGATGAGAAGAAGAAAGTAGACCTCACATGCATACGAGCTCATGGCGCCGCAGTTTATCCCGGTTTCTGTAGCTTTAAACGGACTATAGAAGTTGTTACCAGGTGAGAAGAAGAAAATTGGATCTTCACAGCGATACGAGGCTCCGATTTCATGTCTCTAAGAGCATCTCTTAAGTAATTAAAACTTTTTGAAAATGAAAGTTAATACCAGACTTGCAAACTTTATGGTTTTGAAAAGTTATTTTGTCAGGGTAAATTGTTGATTTTTGGAGTTAACTATAGCGACTAAAATTTTTATCTCCTAACTGAGTTTTATTGAGATTTTTTATATAGCGCAATATCCACTAAAAGTGCTCAAAGCGCTTTACAAAGGGTCTCTGACAAACAGCAATCTATAACCTATAGAACGAGATATCAACTCTGTTCGGTGATAATACATTTTTTCCGACACTGTTAACGACCAGGTACTCAATTTAAACCCGAGTACGGTGAGAGAATGTGAGTAAAGAGTCTTTTCCAAAGACTCAACTATGCGCCGAGCGAGGTTCGAACTCAGGACCTTCCAATCCGAAAGCGTGTGTCATACCACTAGACCACATAGCCGCACGTCCTAAGAATTACGTTTTTTTTACATTTTCAAGTTGGCAGGTCTGTAATCATTTCTCTTCCGTTCTTGCCTCTCAGTGTTGTCACACCAACTGGAAGTCCAAATGAAGCCAGGTTCAAGGTCGTACCATTCTACGTGGAATACCCGACGCGTAACGTTCTTGATGACGTCACTTCCTGGCAACCGGGTATGTAATCTGACAAACGTTCCTGAAATAAAGTAGAATTAGATGAAATGGGGTCATCGGGACTAGAACAACTGATAATGATGATGATGGTGGTGGTGGTGATGATGATGATGTTGATGGTGGTGATGATGATGATGATGATGATGATGATGATGATGGATGATGATGAATGATATGATGATGATGATGATGATGATGATGATGATGATGATGATGATGATGATGATGATGATGATGATGATGATGATGATGATGGTGATGATGATAATGATGATGATGTGATGATGAGATGATGATGATGATGATGATGATGATGATGATGATGATGATGATGATGATGATGATGATGATGATGATGATGATGATGATGATGATGATGATGATGATGATGGTGATGATGATAATGATGATGATAGTGATGATGACGATGATGATGATGATGATGATGATGATGATGATGATGATGATGATGATGATGACGATGATGATGACGATGATGATGATGATGATGATGATGATGATACTACTACTACTGCTACTACTACTACTACTACTACTACTACTACTACTACTACTACTACTACTATTAATAATAATAATAATAATAATAATAACAACACAACAACAACAACAACAACAACAACAACAACAACAACAACAACAACAACAACAACAACAACAATCAGAAGAAGAAGAAGAAGAAGAAGAAGAAGAAGAAGAAGAAGAGAATGATAAAAAACGTAATAATAATAATAATAATAATAATAATAATAATAATAATAATAAATAATAATAATAATAATAATAATAATAATAATAATAATAATAATAATAATAATAATAATAATAATAATAATAATAATAATAATAATAATAATAGTGATAATAAACGTTGCTATAAAATAAAACTTGTAATTATGATCATGTTGCTGTTTCTCTTTTATAATTTTTTAAATCTTTTGTTTCCACAGGTGACCAGATCGTTGTAGCATCTACAGACTTCAACTGGGAACAAGCTGAGGTCAAGACTATTGTGGAATGTCCAGAATGTTCTGGACATCAAGTTCGAGTAGAAAGTAACATATTTTTTTTTCTCCTGTTTTAACAAAACGTTTCAATCTTGTTTGTTTTTTATACTTTAATATAATATGATCAATCGTTTCAAAAAGCGGTACAGTCTTTGCTTCGTACCCGAAAGGTACAGAGATCGATAACTCGCCGCTGCGCTGTGTGGCCTTGAGCAAGTCACCTCGCCCTAGCTCAATTTGCGGCACCTGCTTCTAATGGTGCTCACACTACTATGTTATGACGATCACTCCA
>NC_088367.1:55696014-55708514 GCF_034508935.2 Berghia stephanieae | reverse complement strand
ACTGTTCCCTGTATGATTGGACTGTAGAAATCTGTGACTGTTCCCTGTATTGATTGGACTGTAGAAATCTGTGACTGTTCCCTGTATGATGATTGGACTGTAGAAATCTGTGACTGTTCCCTGTATGGATTGGACTGTAGAAATCTGTGACTGTTCCCTGTATGGATTGGACTGTAGAAATCTGTGACTGTTCCCTGTATGTGATTGGACTGTAGAAATCTGTGACTGTTCCCTGTATGGATTGGACTGTAGAAATCTGTGACTGTTCCCTGTATGATTGATATGGACTGTAGAAATCTGTGACTGTTCCCTGTATGGATTGGACTGTAGAAAATCTGTGACTGTTCCCTGTATTGATTGGACTGTAGAAATCTGTGACTGTTCCCTGTATGGATTGGACTGTAGAAATCTGTGACTGTTCCCTGTATGGATTGATTGGACTGTAGAAATCTGTGACTGTTCCCTGTATGGATTGGACTGTAGAAATCTGTGACTGTTCCCTGTATTGATTGGACTGTAGAAATCTGTGACTGTTCCCTGTATGTGATTGGACTGTAGAAATCTGTGACTGTTCCCTGTATTGATTGGACTGTAGAAATCTGTGACTGTTCCCTGTATGGATTGGACTGTAGAAATCTGTGACTGTTCCCTGTATGTGATTGGACTGTAGAAATCTGTGACTGTTCCCTGTATGGATTGGACTGTAGAAATCTGTGACTGTTCCCTGTATTGATTGGACTGTAGAAATCTGTGACTGTTCCCTGTATAGATTGGACTGTAGAAATCTGTGACTGTTCCCTGTATTGATTGGACTGTAGAAATCTGTGACTGTTCCCTGTATTGATTGATTGGACTGTAGAAATCTGTGACTGTTCCCTGTATGGATTGGACTGTAGAAATCTGTGACTGTTCCCTGTATGGATTGGACTGTATAAATCTGTGACTGTTCCCTGTATGGATTGGACTGTAGAAATCTGTGGCTGATCCCTGTATGGATTGGACTGTAGAAATCTGTGACTGTTCCCTGTATGGATTGATTGGACTGTAGAAATCTGTGACTGTTCCCTGTATTGATTGGACTGTAGAAATCTGTGACTGTTCCCTGTATTGATTGGACTGTAGAAATCTGTGACTGTTCCCTGTATGGATTGGACTGTAGAAATCTGTGACTGTTCCCTGTATGGATTGATTGGACTGTAGAAATCTGTGACTGTTCCCTGTATGGATTGGACTGTAGAAATCTGTAACTGTTCCCTGTATGGATTGATTGGACTGTAGAAATCTGTGACTGTTCCCTGTATGGATTGGACTGTAGAAATCTGTGACTGTTCCCTGTATTGATTGGACTGTAGAAATCTGTGACTGTTCCCTGTATGGATTGATTGGACTGTAGAAATCTGTGACTGTTCCCTGTATTGATTGATTGGACTGTAGAAATCTGTGACTGTTCCCTGTATGGATTGGACTGTAGAAATCTGTGACTGTTCCCTGTATTGATTGGACTGTAGAAATCTGTGACTGTTCCCTGTATGTATTGGACTGTAGAAATCTGTGACTGTTCCCTGTATTGTTTGGACTGTAGAAATCTGTGACTGTTCCCTGTATTGATTGGACTGTAGAAATCTGTGACTGTTCCCTGTATGGATTGGACTGTAGAAATCTGTGACTGTTCCCTGTATTGATTTGACAGTAGAAATCTGTGACTGTTCCCTGTATTGATTGGACTGTAGAAATCTGTGACTGTTCCCTGTATGGATTGGACTGTAGAAATCTGTGACTGTTCCCTGTATGGATTGGACTGTAGAAATCTGTGACTGTTCCCTGTATTGATTGGACTGTAGAAATCTGTGACTGTTCTCTGTATGGATTGATTGGACTGTAGAAATCTGTGACTGTTCCCTGTATTGATTGGACTGTAGAAATCTGTGACTGTTCCCTGTATGGATTGGACTGTAGAAATCTGTGACTGTTCCCTGTATTGATTGGACTGTAGAAATCTGTGACTGTTCCCTGTATGGATTGGACTGTAGAAATCTGTGACTGTTCCCTGTATGGATTGGACTGTAGAAATCTGTGACTGTTCCCTGTATTGATTGGACTGTAGAAATCTGTGACTGTTCCCTGTATTGATTGGACTGTAGAAATCTGTGACTGTTCCCTGTATTGATTGGACTGTAGAAATCTGTGACTGTTCCCTGTATTGATTGGACTGTAGAAATATGTGACTGTTCCCTGTATTGATTGGACTGTAGAAATCTGTGACTGTTCCCTGTATGGATTGGACTGTAGAAATCTGTGACTGTTCCCTGTATGGATTGGACTGTAGAAATCTGTGACTGTTCCCTGTATTGATTGATTGGACTGTAGAAATCTGTGACTGTTCCCTGTATTGATTGGACTGTAGAAATCTGTGACTGTTCCCTGTATGGATTGATTGGACTGTAGAAATCTGTGACTGTTCCCTGTATGGATTGGACTGTAGAAATCTGTGACTGTTCCCTGTTTTGATTGGACTGTAGAAATCTGTGACTGTTCCCTGTATGGATTGGACTGTAGAAATCTGTGACTGTTCCCTGTATTGACTGATTGGACTGTAGAAATCTGTGACTGTTCCCTGTATTGATTGTACTGTAGAAATCTGTGACTGTTCCCTGTATGGATTGATTGGACTGTAGAAATCTGTGACTGTTCCCTGTATTGATTGGACGTAGAAATCTGTGACTGTTCCCTGTATTGATTGGACTGTAGAAATCTGTGACTGTTCCCTGTATTGATTGGACTGTAGAAATCTGTGACTGTTCCCTGTATTGATTGGACTGTAGAAATCTGTGACTGTTCCCTGTATGGATTGATTGGACTGTAGAAATCTGTGACTGTTCCCTGTATTGATTGGACTGTAGAAATCTGTGACTGTTCCCTGTATTGATTGGACTGTAGAAATCTGTGACTGTTCCCTGTATGGATTGATTGGACTGTAGAAATCTGTGACTGTTCCCTGTATGGATTGGACTGTAGAAATCTGTGACTGTTCCCTGTATTGATTGGACTGTAGAAATCTGTGACTGTTCCCTGTATTGATTGGACTGTAGAAATCTGTGACTGTTCCCTGTATTGATTGGACTGTAGAAATCTGTGACTGTTCCCTGTATGGATTGGACTGTAGAAATCTGTGACTGTTCCCTGTATTGATTGGACTGTAGAAATCTGTGACTGTTCCCTGTATTGATTGGACTGTACAAATCTGTGACTGTTCCCTGTATGGATTGGACTGTAGAAATCTGTGACTGTTCCCTGTATGGATTGGACTGTAGAAATCTGTGACTGTTCCCTGTATTGATTGGACTGTAGAAATCTGTGACTGTTCCCTGTATTGATTGGACTGTAGAAATCTGTGACTGTTCCCTGTATGGATTGGACTGTAATAGAACATTTGCAGTCATGTGCCTGTGGGGCCTTTTTCAAATATAGATAGAATGAAGTTGACGTCACTCGGGTCTTTCTAATTTTTTTTTTTTTTACCATCCACGTTTATGAGTAATTCTCACTTAAATGTATTATCCAGACTATAAAAGTTCATGGTTACATAGAGTTTTGTGTGTTGGTCCGTTATACTTCCGGATGGCAATGTTGTGAGATTGTTAGCCAACCACATACTATCTATAAGCCATGGAAGATTGACCATTGAAGATATTTTTTAATATATTTATTTCTATTTAGAGCTCTGTCGACATTTTGGCTGACGCATGGGAATAACATTGTGACGGACAATGTCGCTGGCGGTTCAGATGTGAGTATGGTTGTCATTCTCGTTATCACGTCCTTTGGTATCGTTTCTCGGAAGTAGTAGTAGTAGTAGTAGTAGTAGTAGTAGTAGTAGTAGTAGTAGTAGTAGTAGTAGTGGTGGTGGTGGTGGTGGTAGAAGCAGTAGTAGTAGTAGTAGTAGTAGTAGTAGTAGTAGTAGTAGTAGTAGTAGTAGTAGTAGTAGTAGTAGTAGTAGTAGTAGTAGTAGTGGTGGTGGTAGAAGCAGTAGTAGTAGTAGTAGTAGTAGTAGTAGTAGTAGTAGTAGTAGTAGTAGTAGTAGTAGTAGTAGTAGTAGTGATATAAGTAGTCCTTCAGAGCCATTCTGTACTGCGTCCTATCCAAAGAGTAGCAAGCAATTGTTGTTATTTGTTTCACGATATAGAAACCGGAATAAACTCCGGCTCCATGGGCCCAACGGCTCTGAAGGACTACTACTGTTTTTGTTTGTTTTAGGTACGTGGTGTTACTAAAAGTAGTTTTATTATCTGGGAAAAGGGTATATAAATTATAAATTGCACTCTTTACGTCTGCAGAAATTCGGCTTCATGTATGCCTTCAGTGACGTTCCTCTGGGTCCATCCTTTGAGCGTCAGCAGGAGAGACAGACAGTGGCAAACTTCAGCACCAGATACACTCGCATCAAAGAGTTTTCTGGAAATACCGCCCACTCAAACCATCATGTAAGTCCGATGTGTGCCGACAACTTGGTGAATATTTCTTGAGAGGATTTCATAGGTATTTGGGATCTCGATAGCTCAGTTGGTAGAGCACTTGCTTCACAAACAAAGGGGCCTGGATCGATCCCAGGTGCAGTCGAGATTATTTTTTTCTGACATCCTTGTCCACCTAGCAGTGATTGGGTCGCTGAGTCCATTAGATCTGACATCCTTGTCCACCTAGCAGTGATTGGGTCGCTGAGTCCATTAGATCTGACATCCTTGTCCACCTAGCAGTGATTGGGTCGCTGAGTCCATTAGATCTGGCAAGAAATATTTTGCAATAGACTAGCGTCCTATCTAAAAGGTTAACAAATAAAGTGACACAAAAGTCCTAACGTCACACTTTCCTCTATTTCGGTTCAAAACTCCTTAGAAGCGTGTGACCAGTCCACTGGACAATGAAGAGACAATGTATAGGTTACATATTGAACTATAAGGTGACATATAACTATTTTAATTATATGATGTACAGGCAGATTCTTATAATTACGGGACGTACAAGAGCGAGGATGAACGGTCTTTATTGACGACTTACGGAAGTCCCAGGTTTGAGAGTTTTTGCCAAGATGAAGGTCATTTAAATCGATCGATATTTGAAGGACGACTTTTCTGGCCACATTTTTAAATACGAGTTTTTTCGAAGTACACACTTAACTGGCCAGAGCGATGAGTCACACTTTAATGACCTCTGACCTCCATCACTTCAATGTGGTCTTTCCTATAAGATTGTGTTGACATTCTATTCCAGACGGGTCTGAACATCGAGGGCCTCATTTCCCACGGAATGTATGAAGGCGACGTGTACATCCCAGAGAACGGTCTGCTCCAGAACACCCCAGGACAATACTCAGCCCGTGACCCACCCACCGCCGATGGACAGAAAATCGAGACTGTTCTAGAAAGGTAAGACTTGATCGAGTTTCGAGGATGACGATATTTGTGCGTTTGTTATTGATTTGGAGTGTTTGTTTGTCTATTTCATACTGCCATTGTTGATGTTGATTTCAGCACAGGCCATTACATTGTGCGGCCATGTGGTCTACTGGTATGACACTCGCTTTCGGTTCGTAAGGTCCTGGGTTCGAGCCTCGATCGGCGCATAGTTGAGTCCTTGCAAAAGACTCTTTACTCACAGTCTCTCTCTCACCATACTCAGGTTTAAATTGAGTAACTGGTCGTTAACAGCGTTGTCTCAGTCAAACTTTCCCATGGTGATAAATAAGGGGAATTCTGTTTTTATTTATTTATTTATTCATTTATCTATTTATTTATTTATTTTATTGACTGAAATCCTATACTGTTTACATCATTTTGTTCTTGTTTCCATGTGTACAGACTGACATTTTACAAGAACGAAGAGGCGGATGCTTGGGTGCGGGGAGGTAACATCGTCATCAAACAATCATCGTGAGTAGAGAGGGTATTGTCTGTACATTCAATAGGAGTCAATAGTCTGATGTCACATCCGCCCAGAAACCAGCAGCTTGGTTCTAAACAAAAAAATCGGTACTTTTTATCCTTCATGCTGGCGAGAACCTTTTCACATGTCATGTGATTAGAATGTATAAAAGTCATTTTCTCCTATTACAGATATACTCAACAAGAGAAATAACTGAGTAAATACATACATTTTCTTCATATTCATTGTAGTAGGGGAAATTAGGCTACAACCGTGCAAATTCGGGTTAAAAGCTTGAAAATTTGCATACAGGTTACCAAGATCCTTAAAAACCCATCTGCTATAGAACCACTCTGGCAATCAATCATAACGTTTCGGTTTAAGGCCTTAGATTTTCTCCTATTACAGCTTTATTAAACAAGGGAAATAACTGAGTTACATTATATTTTCTTCATATTCATTATAGTAGGGGGAATTAGGCTACAACCGTGCAAATTCAGATTGAAAGCACGACAATTGGCATAAAGGTAGCTAAGACCCATATAAATGGCGCCTGCTATAGAACCATTCTGGCAATTTATCATAACAACTCTTTAAAAAATGCCACAAAATAGACCGAAATGCCTCAATAGTCTGTGACGTCACGAGTTCAAGCGAAACTCTGGAAAGACATGAAATATAAAATTTGGCCAGAAAACTAAAACTTTTAAAACATTATAAGTTCTTACAAACCTGGCTGTTTTTGACAATTACTTACCAGTTCATGTTGATGGTGTTATTGTTGTTGATGATGATGATGATGATGATGATGATGATGATGATGATGATGATGATGATAATAATGACAATGATGATATTATTATCCTCCACCTTCCAGATTCGGCGATTCCCCTATTGGTTTCATCTCAGCTCACAACGCTGGCGACTCATCCTGTGACGTCAGAGACAGTGTGTTCATTGGTCAGACGGACAATTTGGGCCAGGGCTTTGTCTACAGGAACAGGACGGGGGATCTATCAAGGCAAGCACTGGAGCGAGGTGCCAACCCACACCTTCTCTCAGTCCATTGCAGACTACAACCCGTAAGTGGCTACACCAGACCTGCCAACGTATAGATAGTTCGAAGTTGACGTCACTCAGGTCTTTGTTATTGTTTTTTTGCCATCCAAGTTCATGAGTAATTCTCACTCAACTGTATTAACCAAACTATAAACGTTCATGGTTATACATAGTTTTGTGTGTTGGTCCGTTATACTTCCAGATGGCAATGTTGTGAGATTCTTAGCCAAGCGCATACTATCTATAGGAAGAAATTCGTAAAATTACGAAAATTTGGCTCCGATTTCATGAGTATCTCTAAGTCATCAAAACTTCTTGAAACTTAAAAGTTATAATAATGAGCATATTTCTAGAGCGCCTTTCGTCGAAACCTCAAAGTTAATCTATAGATAGAATGCTCTTGGCCAAGGAGTTTACAACATTGCCATCCGGAAGTATAACGGACCAACACACAAACTCTGTGTAACCATGAACTTTTATAGTCTGGTTAATACAGTTTAGTGAGAACAACTCACAAACGCGGATGGCAAAAGCAATAACAAAGGCCTGAGTGACGTCATCTGCATACTATCTATATTGCCTATTTTTACTAACGAAAGACTGATAATGGAGAGGCTTCGGATGGGAACAATACAGAAAATGGACGTTTCGGGCACAAACCCTTCGTGAGCACAACAATAGACAAATAAACGTTGAAAACAAATAAAATACATGGAGTATAAACGTGTATGTACCCGAAACGTCCATTGTCTGCATAGTTCCTATCCGAAACCTCTCCATTTTCATTTTTCGTATAACCTTGAACGTTTATAGTCTGATTGATAGAATTTAGTGAGAACTAATCATTAAAATGGATCACTAAAAAAACAATAACAAAGAGCTGAGTGGCGTCAAGTTCGTTCCTTCTATACTTAACTCTCTCCTTACCGATCATTTTCAGTATTTTTCCCAAAGTGGCAGGCTTATCCAGCAGAAAAATTGATTTTTAAACTCAAACAATCTCTCTACAAAACAACTTTATGTTCTTATTGATTAAACAAAGATCTGAAAAATAAATCTGAATAAGAAAAATTGTATATTATGTCGTAACAAATGTGACGATTTTGCTGTAGGTGGTAAGTGCGCCTATGTGGTCTAGTGGTATGACACTCGCTTTCGGATCGGAAGGTCCTGGGTTTGAGCCTCGTGCTCGGCGCATAGTTGAGTCCTTGGAAAAGGCTCTTTACTCACATTCTCTCACCGTATTTAGGTGTAAAATGAGTAACTGGCCGTTAACAGCGTTGACTTTGTCCGAAAAATTGTAATATCGCCTAACAGGCGTTATGTCCCACCCGACATGTTAAATGTTTCTGTTGACCAGGGACCCCTTGTAAAGCGCTTTGAGCACGTTTAGTGGATATTGCGCTATATAAAAGCTCAATTTCTTTCTTTCTAAGGATAAGGTTAAATCATTATTCGTGAATTTATCTTTGTTCCTCAGGGAAGACTATGTAAGCGGCATCGCGTTCTATCAGGGACCCTTGTTCGTGGACAACTGTTACTTCGACAAATACTTCAACTGGTTCTTCGACGACACGTTTGAACAACTATGGGGACATAGGTGAGGATTAATTGCCTACCACGTGATCAGTGTAAGCCGCCGACGTACACTTATTTTCATTTCTGATAACCCAATTCCTTATGGGCTCATTGTTATAATGGAAATCTAAACGAAAAAAAAAATAACACAAAATATTGTCATTTACAACAATGTTAAACTAGGTCCATGAGGATGTTCGGATATCAGACCTGCATAAATGTACACGTCGGTCTGAGCATAAATGGCGAAGACAAATTATGATAATCTAATTTAATAATTACACTTAAAACCACCGCAATGATAAAAAATTATTATACATCGTGAAACTAAAACTTCTTATGACTATACTATAAAGGACAATGTAGCAATTTGTCCTCAAGTAGCCCTTCAAAGTCCTCGATAAAGACTATTTACTCACATTCTCTCACCATACTCAAGTGTGAAATTAGTACCTGGCCGTTAAAAGCGTTACCTTTGCAATATTGACTTAAAAGCGTCCTGTCTTGTTTTACATGTTCAATGTTGCTGTTGGCTAGCGCCCCCTTGTAAAGCGCTTTGGGCACGTTTAGTGGATATTGCTCTGTATAAAAGCTCACGTTTGTAAAGTCTCTTTAGTCCATTAATTTTCTTTATTTACCTGACCAGACCTGTGAGACCAGGAGCCGCCATTAGTTTCCATCGAAGTGCTGGCTACTACAGTCAAGTTCACTCAGGAATCTCCAATCTGAAATTTGGCTTCTGTGACAATGTGAGTAGTCTAGTGACTTCCAAATTATACTCACACACCCTTCAATATTTATTTCTCTGTCTCTCCATCACTTTGTCTCTCCCGAACTATTTTTCTCTCTATCTGTCGGTGTACCACGCGAGAATGACTCTACCAAAAAAAAAAAGACTCTAGAGTGAAATTGGCGTACGCGAGGCACACTCTAGAGCTAGTCTCGTGGCTGCGAGGCTAACTCTAGAGTCTGTCTCGCGTACGCAAATTTAACTCTAGAGTCTTTTTGGCAATAGAGTCATTCTGGCGTGCTACACCGGCCTGTCTATCTAGATATTTAACAATCTATCAAACCATCGGTATGTCTTTTTGTCATTTCGATCTCCAAACCAATTCATCCATCCATCCATCCATCCATTCACCCAATCTATTCATTATTCCATTCTTTCATTCATCCACCCACCCATCCATCTATCAATCCATCCATCCATTCATCCATCCATTCATTCACCCAATCTATCAATCCATCCATCCATCCATCCATCCATCCATCCATCCATCCACCCATCCATCAATCTATCAATCCATCCATCCATCCATCCATCCATCCAATCATCCTACTCAATCCATCATCCATCATCATCCTTCCATCTTTCATTCATCCATCATTCATCCATATCAATCCATCAGTCCATCTTTTCATCCTTCCATCCTTTCATTCATCCATCCATTCATCCATACATCAATCCATCAGTCCATCTTTTCATCCGTCCATCCTTTCATTCATCCATCCATTCATCCATACATCAATCCATCAGTCCATCTTTTCATCCTTCCATCCTTTTATTTATCCATCCATTCATCCATAGATCAATCCATCAGTCCATCTTTTCATCCGTCCATCCTTTTATTTATCCATCCAGTCATCCATACATCAATCCATCAGTCCATCTTTTCATCCTTCCATCCTTTCATTCATTCATCCATCCATTCATCCATACATCAATCCATCAGTCCATCTTTCATCCGTCCATCCTTTTATTTCATCCATCCATTCATCCATACATCAATCCATCAGTCCATCTTTTCATCCGTCCATCCTTTTATTCATCCATATCCATCATCATATCCATACCATCATCCATCTTTTCATCTTTCCATCCTTTATCCATCCATCCATTCATCCATACATCATCCATCGTCCATCTTTTCATCTTCCATCCTTTATCTCCATCCATTCATCCATACATCAATCCATCATCCCATCTTTTCATCCTTCCATCCTTCATTCATCCATCCATTCATCCATACATCAATCCATCAGTCCATCTTTTCATCCTTCCATCCTTTCATTCATCCATCCATTCATCCATACATCAATCCATCAGTCCATCTTTTCATCCGTCCATCCTTTCATTCATCCATCCATTCATCCATACATCAATCCATCAGTCCATCTTTTCATCCTTCCATCCTTTCATTCATCCATCCATTCATCCATACATCAATCCATCAGTCCATCTTTTCATCCTTCCATCCTTTCATTCATCCATTCATTCATCCATACATCAATCAATCAGTCCATCTTTTCATCCTTCCATCCTTGTATTCATCCATCCATTCATCCATACATCAATCCATCAGTCCATCTTTTCATCCTTCCATCCTTTTATTTATCCATCCATTCATCCATACATCAATCCATCAGTCCATCTTTTCATCCGTTCCATCCTTTCATTCATCCATCCAGTTCATCCATACATCAATCCATCAGTCCATTTTCTCCTTCCATCCTTTCATTCATCCATCCATTCATCCATACATCAATCCATCAGTCCATCTTTTCATCCTTCCATCCTTTCATCATCCATCCATTCATCCATACATCAATCTATCAGTCCATCTTTTCATCCTTCCATCCTTTCATTCATCCATCCATTCATCCATACATCAATCCATCGGTCCATCTTTTCATCCGTCCATCCTTTCATTCATCCATCCATTCATCCATACATCAATCCATCAGTCCATCTTTTCATCCTTCCATCCTTTCATTCATCCATCCATTCATCCATACATCAATCCATCAGTCCATCTTTTCATCCTTCCATCCTTTCATTCATCCATTCATTCATCCATACATCAATCAATCAGTCCATCTTTTCATCCTTCCATCCTTGTATTCATCCATCCATTCATCCATACATCAATCCATCAGTCCATCTTTTCATCCTTCCATCCTTTTATTTATCCATCCATTCATCCATACATCAATCCATCAGTCCATCTTTTCATCCGTCCATCCTTTCATTCATCCATCCGTTCATCCATACATCAATCCATCAGTCCATCTTTTCATCCTTCCATCCTTTCATTCATCCATCCATTCATCCATACATCAATCCATCAGTCCATCTTTTCATCCTTCCATCCTTTCATCCATCCATCCATTCATCCATACATCAATCTATCAGTCCATCTTTTCATCCTTCCATCCTTTCATTCATCCATCCATTCATCCATACATCAATCCATCGGTCCATCTTTTCATCCGTCCATCCTTTCATTCATCCATCCATTCATCCATACATCAATCCATCAGTCCATCTTTTCATCCTTCCATCCTTGTATTTATCCATCGACTCATTAATCTATCAGTCAGTCCATCCATTCCTATCCAATCCCATCCCATGTTTTATATAAACTTACACTTCTACATTTAATCTGTAAAGACCACCACTGATACAATATTTTCCTATTCATTTAACTGCTCCTGATCTCTCTGATACTTCATTCAACATCAAATTGAGAAATTTAGGAGCAAGCACGTATGTAAGATAAAGATGTAGATAGACTACAGTTGACGCCACTCGGGTTTTTGTTATTGTTTTTGCCATCCGTCTTTTTGAGTAATCCTCATTAAACTGTATTATCCAGACTATAAAAGTTCATGGTTACACATAGTTTATGTGTTGGCCCGTTAGATTTCCGGATGGCAATGTTGTGAGCTTCTTAGCCAAGCTCATACTGTCTATAAACAATTGTCTATAAAACAGTGGCAGACAAACAAGAAAGAAAGATAAAAGGGCAAAAAATCGAAATCAATCCAAGTTAGGGGTTTTTTTTTCTCGTTTTTTTTTCTCTTTTTTATTCTCTTTTTTTCTCTTTTTATTCTCTTTTTATTCTCTTTTTATTCTCTTTTTATTCTCTTTTTTTTCTCTTTTT
>NC_088367.1:55686014-55691014 GCF_034508935.2 Berghia stephanieae | reverse complement strand
TTCTCTTCTTCTTCTTCTCTTCTTCTTCTTCTTCTTCTTCTCTCTCTTCTCTTCTTCTTCTTCTCTCTTCTTCCTTCTTCTTCTCTTCTTCTTCTTCTCTTCTTCTCTCTTCTTCTTCTTCTTCTTCTTCTTCTTCTTCTTCTTCTTCTTCTTCTTCTTCTCTCTTCTCTCTTCTTCTTCTTCTTCTTCTTCTTCTTCTTCTTCTTCTCTTCTTCTTCTTCTTCTTCTTCCTTCTTCTTCTTCTTCTCTTCTTCTTCTTCTTCTTCTTCTTCTTCTTCTTCTTCTTCTTCTTCTTCTTCTTCTTCTTCTTCTTCTTCTTCTTCTTCTTCTTCTTCTTCTTCTTCTTCTTCTCTCTTCTTCTCTTCGTTCTTCTTCTTCTTCTTCTTCTTCTTCTTCTTCTTCTTCTTTCTTCTTCTTCTTCTTCTTCTTCTTCTTCTTCTTCTTCTTCTTCTTCTTCTTCTTCTTCTTCTTCTTCTTCTTCTTCTTCTTCTTCTTCTTCTCTCTTCTTCTTCTTCTTCTTCTCTTCTTCTTCTTCTTCTTCTTCTTCTTCTTCTCTTCCTTCTTCTTCTTTCTTCTTCTTCTTTCTTCTTCTTCTTCTTCTTCTCTTCTTCTTCTCTTCTTCTTCTTCTTCTTCTTCTTCTTCTTCTTCTTCTTCTTCTTCTTCTTCTTCTTCTTCTTCTTCTTCTTCTTCTTCTTCTTCTTCTTCTTCTTCTTCTTCTTCTCTTCTTCTTCTTCTTCTTCTTCTCTTCTTCTTCTTCTCTTCTTCTTTCTTCTTCTTCTTCTTTCTTCTTCTTCTTCTTCTTCTTCTTCTTCTTCTCTTCTTCTTCTTCTTCTTCTTCTCTTCTTCTTCTTCTTCTTCTTCTTCTTCTTCTTCTTCTTTCTTCTTCTTCTCTTCTTTCTTCTTCTTCTTCTCTTCTTCTTCTTCTTCTTTCTTCTTCTTCTTCTTCTTCTTTTTCTCTTCTTTTCTTCTCTTTCTTCTTCTTCTTCTTCTTCTTCTTCTTCTTCTTCTCTTCTCTTCTTCTCTCTTCTTTCTTCTTCTTCTTCTTCTTCTTTCTTCTCTTCTTCTTCTTCTTCTTCTTCTTCTTCTCTTCTCTTCTTCTTCTTCTTCTTCTTCTCTTCTTCTTCTTCTTCTTCTTCTTCTTCTTCTTCTTCTCTTCTTCTCTCTTCTTCTCTTCTTCTTTCTTCTTCTTCTCTTCTTTCTCTTCTCTCTTCTTCTTCTTCTTTCTTCTCTCTTCTTCTTCTTCTCTTCTTCTTCTTCTTCTTCTTCTTTTCTTCTTCTTCTTCTTCTTCTTCTTCTTCTTCTTCTTTCTTCTCTTCTCTCTTCTTCTTCTTCTTCTTCTTCTTCTTTCTTCTCTTCTCTTCTTCTTCTTCTTCTTCTTCTTCTTCTTTCTCTCCCTCTCCCTCTTCCATCTATTCTTCCTCTACCCCTCCGATATCACCATATTTTACGATAAGGGATGTTTGCTTTACTGAACTCCCAAAAACCTCTCATTTCCATTGTTTTCCTTCCCAAGGCCAAACCAGCAACCAATGGACACTGAGAGCCAACATGTCCTACACAATCCGTTTCAACCACACTCTAGGGATGTCCCGTACGGAATCCGACTTAAAGCTTTTGGTTTAGACAGGTACAGAGGAAAAATAGCTACAATTTAGGATATCCTTTCATTTCAGCCATGTTAACTCCCTCAACCCTAACACCGACTATATCCGTAGTATACCCGTTGTAACATTTACCCCATGCCTATTTATTACATTTTTATGAGACAAATTATAGGTGTAGTATCAAAGCTATTGTTTTTAGATTTTTAATACATTTTTTTTCCAATTTTGAAAAGGGGCAAAAATCTCTAGGAGTGAGTGAGTTAACTGTTTGCCAATATCAAATTAAGACATTAAGGAGCAGGCACCAGTGTAAGATAAAGAACTGAACAAGTGTGTATGAAAAGTGCCAGACAAATCAAGAAAGAAAAATACAAGAAAAAAACCATTTCAAAAATCAGTCGACCGAAGATACGGCAAGCTTCGATTCGAGATATGAGCTAAAATCGAAGATAAAGTGTTTCCCATAGCAACAAATTTTATTCAGACATAGAAAGAAAAGTCGTAAATGGTCACAAAGATGTGGTCTACACCACTGCATACGTAACTCTATTTATGAAATTTTCGCATCTTTCCGGGTTTTCTCAGCCAACCATACAAATATATGACTGCTTGTTCATAACACCTTTTATTTCCCCACCAATATTTTGAATTCATTTTAGTTATTTTAAAATTAAAGTAATCAGAAAGTCGGGGTTCTTATCACTGGTCACTAATCTGATGATGATGATAATAATGATGATGGTGATGATGATGGTGATGATATGATGATGATGATGATGATGATGATGATGATGATGATGATGAAGATGATGATGATGATGATGATGATGATGATGATGATGATGATGATGATGATGATGATGATGATGATGATGATGATGGTGATGATGATGATGATGATGATGATGATGATGATGATGATGATGATGATGATGATGATGATGATACGAAGATTATGATGATGATGACGATGATGATGATGATGATGATGATGATGATGATGATGATGATGATGATGATGATGATGATGATGATGATGATAATGACGAAGATTATGATGATGATGATGGTGATGATGATGATGATGATGATGATGATGATGATGATGATGATGATGATGATGATGATGATGATGATGATGATGATCAGATATGATGATGATGAATGATGATGATGAATGATGATGATGAGATGATGATGATGATGATGATGATGATGATGATGATGATGATGATGAATGACGAATGATATGATGATGATGATGATGAGAATGATGATGATGATGATGATGATGATGATGATGATGATATGATGATGATGATGATGATAGATGATGATGATGATGATAGATGATGATGATGATAGATGATGATGATGATGATGATGATGATGATGATGATGTGAGTGATATGATGAGATGATGATGATGATGATGATGATGATGATGATGATGATGATGATGATGATGAATGATGATGAGATGAACACCGTTTGCAGGATGTTCTTATTCCACATGGCCATCCTCGATTATTGAGGCGGTGAGCTGTTTTCACGCTTCTTTATCGTGGACAAGTTCCCTGTCCTCACTGATCTATTCTCAAAAACTCTTTTATAAAGAGACTTAAGCGGTTTTCTGTATATTTGACAATGCGTTAAGTATTTAGCATCAATGTCAATACGACACATCACAACACCAACTTGAGGCGGTAGTTCATATTTTCCTTCATGATATTCCTTCCTTTTTCTCATTCCACTCAGTGGCGAAGTGGTCCGTGTTGCTCTCTGCCTTCCCAAAGACACGACACAATTCTACATCTCCGGTGTGGGCCCTATCATCAACAGAGCGAACCCAGCAGTCGCCATGGACAGTGTGGAGGATCTCGACGCCGATGATTCTGGAAGGGGTTACTACTGGGATGAAGATGAAGGGTTTGTCTCATAATCTCGTTTGTATCTCTATCTATCTATCTCTCTCTCTCTATCTATCTATCTATCTATCTATCTATCTATCTATCTATCTATCTTTCTCTATCTATCTCTCTCTATCTATTTGTCTCTCTATCTATCTATCTGTCTATCTATCTCTCTCTAACGCCTCTCTCTCTCTCGCTCTCTCTCTCTATCTTTCTCTATCTATCTCTCTCTATTTGTCTCTCTATCTATCTATCTGTCTATCTATCTCTCTCTAACGTCTCTCTCTCTCTCTCTCTCTCTCTCTCACACACACACTCTCTTCTTCTTCTTCTTCTTCTTCTTCTTCTTCGAGAGAGAGAGAGAGAGAGAGAGAGAGAGAGAGAGAGAGAGAGGTGAATGACGTCATATCATATTTTCGAACGTTTTGCCAAGCACCCTCTCTGGTATTGCGCTATATAAAACTAAACATATTTGGTCCTCAGTCATATTATTTTCTCACTGCATCATCCACTGAAGACAACTTCAAAAGTGGACAGGCCTGGATCTTAAACCTTCTAGAAAAGGCCAGAGACCGTGACGGATGGCGTATGGTTGTGATGTCTGCATCCCGTATGTTCCCCCAACGATCAGCTGGTCATGAGATTGAGTGAGTGATGTCTATCTGCTACCCATCTATCTGTCTGTCTGCCTATCTGTCTATTAATTCAAAACACACATGAACCCATTTTGAAATCAAAGTTTTTTGGGTTTTTTTTACTAAATCAGTTGACTAGTAATTTGTGTAATTCTATACCTTCTAGCTTGCTGTATGTTAAACTGGTTGGACAAGCAGAAAGAACAAATCTAGACGAATTTTGCCCAGGGGACAAGTGTACCACCATCTACATAAAGCGCCTAGATGGCGGAAAAGGGCCAGCGAAGTGTAAAGGAGCCAAAATACCCTCTTACTCAGGGGTGACGGTGAGTTGAATGGTGCATACGTATTTGTGGCCGACCACATCAAAACGGTATTTAACTAGTTAACTGCCGTACATTTGGAAAACACGTATTTAAAAATTTGGCCAGAAAACTAGTCCTTCAAATAACGCTCGAATTAAATTACCTTTATCTTGGCAAAAAAAAATTAAAAACCTGGAACTTTAATGACGCTTTCGTGAAGTTCAAGGCTTGAGACTGTTTTCCAAGAGGAAGGTCGTCTGTCGGGAAGAACTGTAATATCACCAAACATGCGCCAAGTCTCATTCTATATGTTATGAATTGTTGTTGGTCAGGGACCCTTTGTAAAGCGCTTTTGAGCGCGTTTAGCGGATATTGCGCTTTATAAAATCTCAAGTTTAAGTTGTTGTTGTCGTTGTATTTGTTGCTGTATTTTGTTGTTGTTGTTGTTGGTGTCGTTGTTCTTCCTCTATTAATTTTTTAAACTTGGTCATTGCAGGAAGATCCAGACCCTGTTGGAACCAAGACATGTCATGGAATAGACA
>NC_088367.1:55653514-55676014 GCF_034508935.2 Berghia stephanieae | reverse complement strand
ATTAGACATCGTGATGATGTTATCAAAAAAACAAACAAACTTGTGTCGTCAAATCCGATCGAAGTCAGACGACATCATTTTTATCACGTGGGTTGTGTTTCAAACCTTCCGGTTAGCGAGTATGACAATGAGGTGGGAGTACTTGCATTGAAATGATACTAGGTAGTTGTTCCTCCGATTATTTTGAATACAATTTCTTCAATATTATATAAACCATATGTGACCCTCCGCCTCGAAACGGTATTAAGTCGGATTTTTCAATTTTGGGTATTTGGTACCCAATCATAGCTTATTTTATGCTTTAAAATTTGATACCAAATTTATACAATTGTGATTATTCATTGCCGAGATATGACCGTTTGAAGTAGGGAGAGTGTGAAAACCCAGTTTTGAGAAAATCAACTTTGAAGTGAGGCACCGTTTTCACGCACAGTCAAATCAATGGGTAAAGATAACTCCTTAGATACGGGCATCGAAAATTTGACGAGAATAGTGAAATTTGGCATGAGCTTAGATTATACATCTAATCATGTACATACAAATTTTTGAAACGATCCAATTATTACTTTTGTAGTTATTCATTATTATGTAAGATCTTCTTAAAACAAATAAAACACCTTGAAAAAAAATGCTGACAATTGCTCACTTTTTCAAGAATTTTTGATATTTAAATAAAGAATCAATGAAATAAGAATTAATAATGTGAAATTTTTGTCTTATTTAATAGAGAAAATACGATTTCAAAATGCCAAAAGTTAAAGAAGGTTTTATAATTTGAAAGTACAGTTTTGAAACTACGTGAAGCCGGGTGGGCAGGGAAAGAATTATCAAGAAAGAGGATTAGAGAGGAAGAGATAGAATGAGAGAGTAAAATACACACACACACGCACACACCACACACACACACACACACACATGTGAGAGAAAGAGAGAGAGAGAAAGAAAGAAAGAGAGAGATATAGAGAAAAAGAGGAGCGAGAGGGGGAGGGGAGAGAGACTGCATTAAGAGGACGCGAGGGAAATAGAATAAAGATTGAAACCTGTATAAGTATGTGTGTGTGTGTGTGTATGTGTGTGTGTGTGTGTGTGTGTGTGTGTGTTTGTATGTGTGTGATAGAAACAAAAGGGAGACGGAGAGAGTGAGGTAGACATGAAGAAAGGGATGGAGGCGGAGCAAAGAATTGTAGGGATAGTTTAAAGAAAGCATTTTGTTACAAAGTAAGTCATAGTCAATCAACTGGAAACATATTGACCAATGAGATAGCAATTAAAGAAATGGGCTGGTCAAATCAATCATTGCATTGTTTCCATTTTGAGTCAGATGACAGCTTGAGGAAGAGGGGTGGGGCTTATTGTGTAGTGACTTACATGAAAATATGTTATTGAATCTCTCAAGTTTTTCTTAGCGTTCCACCACATTGTTCATTGTCTAAAAAGACCCCCCCCCCCCCCCAACCCCCTTTCTTTCAGTATACAAAGAAAGCACGACTAAACGAACATCCATCTCTCTCTCTCTCTGTGTATGTGTGTGTGTGTGTTTGCCTCTCTCCGCTCATCTATCTATCTATCTATCTATCTATCTATCTATCTATCTATCTATCTATCTATTTATCTATCTATCTATCTATCCATCTATCCATCCATCTATCTATCTATCTATCTATCTATTTATCTATCTATCTATCCATCTATCCATCCATCTATCTATCTATCTATCTATTTATCTATCGATCTATCTATCTATCTATCTATCTATCTATCTATCTATCTATCTATCTATCTATCTATCTATCTATTTATCCATTAATAGGTTTGTCATTCTATCCATCCATTTCATTTTTTAGTTACACGTATATCCTCGGGAGTTCATCAATTGTTGAAGGCTCTGTCTATTATTCTGCTTTTGTACTTAAAATTAAATGTTTATCCTACAACAATCTCTGTAACTGTAAGTGTACTGTTGTCCTATTAAGTCTTAGCATGTCCTATAATTTCATGAATAAAAAAAAGCTAGACAAAGAAATTATAATAGCACGTGGTGTGTATCAAAATGCACAAACACACACAATGTAACACACGCATGCTGACGTCATGAAGCATTCCCCGAGCATTATGGCCGACAGCCACAGCGCATGTGATGAGCGTTGACCAATCAGAATCATTTATTTGTAAGGTTGTCAGGGAAAAACCTAGACTTGTTTACAGTTTTTAAAGTTCATTATTGGTTGAACCATGAAATTGTGTGAAACAGCCATGCTTTCTCTGAAATAGATAAAGACACGCCCTTTGCTGTGATATCTTACATCTTATTGGTGGAGAAAAAGACTCGGTATTACTAAGCTTTGGAAAGGGTGGCTCTCTGAGAGAAAGTCAACTCTCGTTTTGAATGTGTCACTGATAGTTGCATTTTAAAACTTGAAATTTATATAACTTATCGTCAATATTTATGTTGAATTATTATGTTTTCATGTAGAAAAATAATTGTAGTTTCTGAAACAACCAAAAACTGAAATTTGATAATTTTGACCATTTCCACTTTAAAACCGGTTTTCTTCGTTTTCCAAATCCCGACTTAATACCGCTTCGAGGCGGAGGGTCACATATCTCAATGAATTATATTATTATGAATAAGCTAAATATATGAGATATAAAATTGCTGAAAATATCTCCCCGTGCCAAAGTAAAAAGATCCGTGGAATTCTCTTACGAAGTCGAAAAAAGTATTGTCATTTAACTCTCTCCTTACCAGCCATTTTCAGGATTTTCCCCAAAACTTCACACCCAACTAACACACACATATATATATATATATATATATATATATATATATATATATATATATATATATATATATATATTTATCACTAATAGTGTGGGGTAGTTGCACACATATGTAATGGCTTATGATCGCATAGTGGTGTTTTTCATAGATGGTAGTATTATCCTTTGCGTTGTGTTGTAGATGTTAATAATGACGAAAGAGTTCAAGGGCCGGTGATGATAATTGAATGCACAACACCAAAACATTCAAATAAAAATCCAGATTCCAAGTTTAATTTCTTACAGCTTTATTTGTTTGTGATAAATTCAAAATCCAAATCATGATAAATTCCAAATCCAAATCAAATAGCATGGTCATAATTCAATCAGTTTCATAAATTCCAAATCCGTAAAATCTGTCCACATGTAAAGTCAAATTTGCCTAAGTAACCATTTTCAATATACGTGGAATATTTCTAAGTTCGTAAAAGCAAATAAATGATGGTGAGCACAAAAGGTTTAAAGTGTGCAGCTCATGGTCAAGTTGAATCCTGAATCAAAAGGTAGAATCAGAATAATAATCCCGTTTTCCTCGAAACATCCTCTTTTATCCCTATCAAAATTTTACCCACAGTTCCATTGTTTCCACGCCCCCTTGCAGTTATTGACAGTTCCCTGTCAGTCTATAATCCAACCCCTAAGAGTAAGACCAAATCATAATCAAACCTGAAACGTCAATTCCTACATATTGATGTTAAACCCCGCCTTTTATGATATAACATTATTTTGATAAATGCCCCTTTCACCTGTTTCAACACCCCTAAACCAATTTAAGAATGATTGATTAAATAGTACTCAACATGATAACCTGTCCATTAACTTGGACACAAAACGGTCTCAAGTAACCTGGACATAAAACTGCGCACACGTGTCATGCGTCTCAAATAGCTTGGACATACAACTGCCCACACGTGTCATGCACTGACCAAGCTTAACTGATATGCCTGCACTATGTACTCACTAAACCCATTTGCTGATATATATAATTGACAGTTTTGCACCAAATTTCTTAGATAACCTTTTGCATAGGCTTACTCTCTTACATACGCCCCTTTCTTAGAATTTAAATTGACTTAAAACAATTTCAATTAAAAAAATAACAGTAAGAGATTAAATATATATCTAATGTCGAACTAAAATGCAATAAACAAATGTAAGAAATAGTCTATATTTTTTAAAATGACAAATACTTATACCAGTTAAACATTTAACAACTTTAAACTTTAAATTCAAAAACACCAAAGTTGATTACTACATTCATATATATCGATTATAGGTTTTAAAGTATTAAATTCACAAACATCAATTTTGATTACAACATCTAGATAGATATATATCGATTATAGGTTTTAAAGTATTAAATTCACAAACATCAAATTTGATTACAACATCTAAATAGATATATATCGATTATAGATTCTTTTTTCTTTCAAATTACAACATCAAATCTATCAAAAAGAGATTAAAATTTAGATTTACCAACACCAAAATTGATTAAAACATTTATATTTATCGATTAAACTTTTTTAAAGTATTACAACATCGACAGTAAGATATCATTTAATTAAAAGTTCAAAGAAAAATTATCTTTTCATCTTAAATTCCATCTTCATAGCAATACAAGTGTTAATTCCCGTCATATTTCATCATATATCCATATTCTTGCTTGAAAAAGAATGGTTCAATTTCCATTTGTGATATACTCACGTTGTCTTATTCAATCTCAAATTCAACTCTATACGACATGGGTGATAATCTCAGCTTCCATGTATGTCTACTCATTTCCTGACATATCAAAACCAGTACCTTGTACATTCCCTTATATTGTATGATTCCATTTAAACAACATTATTACATTAATTCCAACTTATAATATGTGGTACAAATAATGTTTTATAGACATCTAGATTCAAATACGAAGAGTTATATTTCAATTAGTAATAAAAAAAAATATTTAAAAATAAATCATAATAATAACAGTATCATCCTTTTAAAATTCAAGTTGAAGTTATTATCATTCATTGTTCATTGTTGATGTTTCAGTTTTTAAGCTTTTTAAGTCACGACGGTGTAGTTTACAACTACATTGAAATCAAATTGTTCTTTGTGGTCATCCATCAGAGGTCACATTTCTTAGTAATCCGTTCGTTTCGAGAATGGTCATCTTGTAAAATGGTCAGTAATTGTTAATTAGTCATTGTTTCCATTTAGAATGAGTTGTCATGTAATGAAAAAAAATATATCAACTATAAGAGTTGAGGTGTTTGCATCAAGTCTACGTGTTGCATTGTTATGTGTGTTGTGGTCACTGAATAGCCCAAGTGTCATAAATTCACTTTATTTATTGTTAATTAATTAAAAACTTTTTCCTCTGTAAATGTCTTAGAATTATCACAATAATGTCTTCACATTCAAATATTTAGCGTTGAATAAATAATCAAACAATAGTCTGTCCGGCTTGTTCACATCACATATTTAGTGTTTGTAAATAATCAGTCATTAGTCTGTCCGACTTATTCATATTTAGTACAGTGTAAATAACTAAATAAGTAAAATCTAACATAGTATGTGATTGTGGGCTGTTACTAAAGTGACCAACTTTTGCAAGTAGTGTGTTGTATTTGTTCGAGTCTTTTGAATTTGGGACGAAAAAAGACTCTACAGGTAGCAAACGTATGCTTAACCTGTTGGGTTGTTTCTTGGTTTTGTGACGTCGCTGTAATCCATTCATCTCCGGCATCTGGGTCGATTCTCCTCGTAGATATTTGTGGTTGTCTTGTATATACGTTGAGTCTCATTGTAGATGAAATTGTAAAAATTCAAGATTAACTGTGTGCGAGATCTTGAATTTAAATGAAGTTTGACTTATCCAGCAAGTCAAAAGAAAGTTGTGAACTCAGCCATGTGTTGACAAAGAGTTCGTGTGTAGTAGTCGACAGAGGTCGTGTGTTGTAATTGTCTGTGTTTGTTGATCGAGTTTTGATGAGGTGGCATGTGAGTACACACCAGGTAGATGATGTAATCTGTAGAGTACCGGTGGGTGACGTGAGTCCAAACACCAGGTAGATTATGTAATCTTGCAGAGTTCCGGTGGGTGATGTGAGTCCACACACCAGGTAGATGATGTAATAATAACGTAGTCTAGTAGTGTATGTAGTAGGGTCGAATAAGGTCAACAATATTTTCGTTATTTGAACGCAGGTTGTTGAATATCATACGATAATGAATCCAAGGAAATCGCTCATGTGGCGTTTTGCGATACTTTTTCCTGCATTGTCTTATATACATATATAGCCTTTATCTTTTACAATGATACTAAGACAGGCGTTATTATAATATTCAATGTTTATAAGTTGTAGATATGGGTGCTGCACACTTGTATATTGACATAAGTTTAAATTTGAATACGCTCACCACTGCATACGAAGGATGTAGTATTGTTCACAATTGGACATCATTTTTGTAAAAACAATCGTATCTTGAACGTTTATGTAATTATTGACATCGTACATCGTTGAGTATTGTTGTCGTAGAAGTAAATACAAGTAATCCTATTGTTCAATAAAGAATGTAAATATAAAATGGTTCATGGAAGAAATCTGTGTTGATACAGATATTATTTTATAAATTCTGTCAAGTTTGTATAAGTTGGAAGGTACGATGTAATTGAGGTTGCTGTGTAGTTTGTAGTTTTTAGATTGTGTTGATTCTGGACGTATCAATGACGTAGTGGTTGTCGAGATTGTTACTCCATTTCAAGGTATTCGTGGATAGACCAAAGGGATTAGGACATTTCCCGACCTCTGTTGTGGTTGTGTTTGAGTTGGCTCTGTCGTTGCCATCAGCGTTCCCGTTATGACTGATGTTTTCAAGTGTCCTCTTTCGTGATGACTGTATAATGTTTTAGTGTAAACACTACTTCTACCTTTGATTAACTCGAATTATTCCCCTTAGAAAATCCCTAATTTAATGAAATATGATTTTGTTTATTTTATCATTATTATTGGTGTTATCGTAGCACTTCCTACCATTTCAATTTATTGCTGAATGATTACACACTTAAGATTTGACAATTGAACATAACTTCTTCTTCAACTCAGTTACAAATTTTATGATATAAATGTTAAATTCAAACCACGCAGTAAATATTGATTACAATTACAACAGCAAATTGATAGGAGAAAAATATGATAATCAAAATATTTGCAGAAACGATATACACTCTGGTCAATAAAAATTCAATGTTTCGCGCCTTTGCCCTCGGCTTATAAAAATATTCATATAACTCATTGCGACGTTATCTCGCGCCTCTTAATATAGCATTGATAATTGTGTGCGCTTTAACCACGCGCCTCGTATTTATAAAAATTATCCGCCTTCGGCGTCATTTCATAATGTTAAACCGTGCGCTTTAATCAAACGCAAAATAAAATATTCCCGAACGCCTCATTCCTGCGTCTCGTAATTTAAATCGTGTGCACTTTAATTACCGCGTCTTACATCATTGCGCTTATTTACCCACTATGCATTTACAGCATTTTACCATATGGGTTACTTATAATTCGCTGATTCTTAACAAGTTAACCACTTGTGTCACAAATATTATCAGCTCACATGACATGATAATGCATTTTCAATATTTTGTTATTCTTCCGTAATAACATTTTAACTCCCATTACAAGACATCAGTCTTTCATAATAATTAATACTCCGTCATTGTATTTATATTATCTCCTTTTCATTCTCCGACTTTAAATCAAAAGTCCGTTATTCCGTTATACTGAGAATATTGCTCCTTTAAAAAATTACGACGAAACGCATTTCAAAACAAAACAAAACATGACAACGATTGACTCATATTCCGCATAAATCATTTCAACTTAATTTCCAGTGATAAAATCCAAATGTCTTATGTAATCTATTATAACGCCATGTCTCATTACACAAGTAAATAAGCTCTGTTGTCGATTACTTGGCTGCGTTAACCACACATTAATTACCAAGAAAACAAACAGATATAAAACTTTGCTCTTTGTCATGAACCCATGAATCTCAAAGAGTCAATATCAACCTACCAATTCATCCCTACCGACGGGAGAAAAATATAATCAATGATGTTGTAATATAACAATAAATACCATAAGACATTTTTCAATTATCAAAACTTCTAATTGACGTGTTGTTATTGCCATCGTCTTCTTGAGTCATTTTGACAGAAAATATAACGTAACAATACTAAATAATGGACCAACTGTCATGTAATTCCAACAATAACAGACAAAAATTGAAATAAAAATCGACACATCTTTGTTACTGATATTAACAAAACATTGCCATTAACGGTACAAATTAATATTCGAAGATCTATTCCGAAACGCTTGATTGTAAGTAAACGCATTTTCATTTATTTTGAAAAATAAAACGCACTAAAATATTCATTTAAATTCTGCAATTTTTATTTTCATCTCTCTCTCTCTTCTTTTTAATTAAATAAAATACGTATAGCATCAATGCGTTATTATTATTATTATTATTATTATTATTATTATTTTGTCGTTCTATAATATATTGTTTTCACTTTTTAAATATAATATATTGCCCTATATATCTATATTTTTTTAAAATTTCCTTTTCTATCTGTGACTCTTAATTTAAATATTATTTAGTATATATTTTTTTAAATATCGTCTTTTGTCAGAATTTTAGGAATCATCTAAAATTTCAATATTTTTTTTTCATATTTTAATACAAAATAATTCCACTACTTCACCTTCAAAATTGATATTCATTTTCTTTCCCAAATAAAACTATTTTCCTATCTGTTCACAATAATTCACTTCAAAATTCGAGTCTCAGAAAAACTTCAATAGATGTTAACACGGCAACAATATACATTTCTCGTGTATCCATGGTTCGGAATGATAACATCTTTACATCCTGGTATCACGGCTCCAAATGAAGATATATAAGAATCCTGAGTCACGACACCAAATAAGATACATAATGTGGGGTAGTTGCACACATATGTAATGGCTTATGATCGCATAGTGGTGTTTTTCATAGATGGTAGTATTATCCTTTGCGTTGTGTTGTAGATGTTAATAATGACGAAAGAGTTCAAGGGCCGGTGATGATAATTGAATGCACAACACCAAAACATTCAAATAAAAATCCAGATTCCAAGTTTAATTTCTTACAGCTTTATTTGTTTGTGATAAATTCAAAATCCAAATCATGATAAATTCCAAATCCAAATCAAATAGCATGGTCATAATTCAATCAGTTTCATAAATTCCAAATCCGTAAAATCTGTCCACATGTAAAGTCAAATTTGCCTAAGTAACCATTTTCAATATACGTGGAATATTTCTAAGTTCGTAAAAGCAAATAAATGATGGTGAGCACAAAAGGTTTAAAGTGTGCAGCTCATGGTCAAGTTGAATCCTGAATCAAAAGGTAGAATCAGAATAATAATCCCGTTTTCCTCGAAACATCCTCTTTTATCCCTATCAAAATTTTACCCACAGTTCCATTGTTTCCACGCCCCCTTGCAGTTATTGACAGTTCCCTGTCAGTCTATAATCCAACCCCTAAGAGTAAGACCAAATCATAATCAAACCTGAAACGTCAATTCCTACATATTGATGTTAAACCCCGCCTTTTATGATATAACATTATTTTGATAAATGCCCCTTTCACCTGTTTCAACACCCCTAAACCAATTTAAGAATGATTGATTAAATAGTACTCAACATGATAACCTGTCCATTAACTTGGACACAAAACGGTCTCAAGTAACCTGGACATAAAACTGCGCACACGTGTCATGCGTCTCAAATAGCTTGGACATACAACTGCCCACACGTGTCATGCACTGACCAAGCTTAACTGATATGCCTGCACTATGTACTCACTAAACCCATTTGCTGATATATATAATTGACAGTTTTGCACCAAATTTCTTAGATAACCTTTTGCATAGGCTTACTCTCTTACAATAGCAGTAAAATTCTTGAGATGCATAATTTCTTTAGAAAAGCACGCTCTACAACACACTGTTCATTTTATTTAAAATTTATGATGTACAAAAGAAATTTGAATGAGAAAAATGTTGGTTGTATCGTCACGAATGGGACGGTTTTACTATGGTTGGTAAGGAGAGGGTTAAGACAAATAAATTGAGTTCAAATTCTATTCAACACTTAACTCATAAAAAAGTTGAGCTTTTATATAGCGCAATATCCACTAAACGTGCTCAAAGCGCTTTACAAATATTTACTTGAAACCCCTTTCAATGGATTGATATAATTTCTTCTTTGACGTCACACTGCTTATCCACAGAACGCAATAAATGACTACATGCTTGGTCTGACGTATGAAGTGTGGGCGGGGCTTATTTGGGAAAACAACCAATGGAAATACTTGGATGGGACACCGATAGGCAACTACAGTAACTGGTGGTCAGAGTCAACCAGCACGCCATCGGGCAGTTCCTTATACTATCTACGTAAGTTGTTTGTCCAAATGTCATTGACTGGGTAGGACCTTTGACCTCCCATAGTGGGCGGGGCTTATTTGGGAAAACAGCCAATGAAAATACTTGGATTGGACACCGATAGGCAACTATAGATTGAATGAAGTTGACGTTACTCAGGTCTTTGTAATTGTTTTTTTACCATCCACATTTATGAGTAATTCTAACTTAACTGTATTATCCAGACTATAAAAGTTCATGGTTACACAGAGTTTTGTATATTGGTCCGTTATACTTCCGGATGTCAATGTTGTGAGCTTCTTAGCCAAGGGCATACTATCTACAGTAACTGGTGGTCTGAGTCAACCAGCACGCCATCGGGTAGTTCCTTATATTATTATCTACGTAAGTTGTTTGTCCGAATGACATTGCTGGGTGGGGTTCCTGACCTCCTATAGTGGGCAGGGAGGTACTTACTGCGTCTTCTATCCACCTATATCTGTTTTCCAACTTGCTTTCTGTCTTGGAATGAGATTACTTGGTTTTGTCCTTGTCCTGGCCAGATGCCATGGCTGAGATGGAAACAATCAAATGTATAGTTAGTTTTGGGAGATGATATTTTTTCCTTGTAAATCATCTCTCTGTTATGCACTGTATTATGTTTTCTTTATACTATATATGATTTGTAAAACATTTGAGTGTATTCCTCTTAGTGGGGACATGTGCTTGTATCTGGATGAGACTTTTAGGTGATCTCAAACTAAGTACTTTAATATTGTGCTCTTGGAATCTACATCTGTTTCCTATTCGAACCAATTCCCCTTTGTCTTAACTTTTCTTGGATGCTTTAATTGTAATTCTAGAACTTTTCATTATCCCATTTTTACTGGCGCTGATATGACCTTGATGTGTTACAAGCGCCGTAAAACCCTCAAAAACAAACAAAACAAACAAATGGCATTGAAAACCTGAGTGGGGTCTTTGACCTCCTATGGTGGTCAGGAGGTCGTTACTTGCTGTGTCTTCTATCCCCCTTTATCTGTTTTCTGAGCTGTTTTCTGGGATGTTTTCTGTCTTTGTCTAGGAATGCGATTTATTTCGGTTTTGTTCTGGCCCTTGTCGGGGTCTTGGCTGAGAGGGAAACAGTCAAATGTATAGTGTTGGAAGTGATATTTTTCCCCTTGTAAATCATCTCTCTGTGATGTACTATTATCTTTTTTTAAATATATATATATATATATATATATATATATATATATATATATATATATATATATATATATATATATATATATATCATGAACTCGGAATATTAGATGAGTGTATTCCTCTTAGTCGGATCCTGTGCTCATGTCAGGATGAGACTTTTAAGTAATCTCAAAGTACATTGATCACATGCTCTTGGAATCTACATCTGTTCCTCATTTGTACAATTCCCATTTGTCTCACTTTTCTTGTGTGTGCTTTTACTCTCCCAGTTTCTTCCTTTTTACTGGAGCTGAAATGACCTATATTGTGTGTTGCAGTGCCGTAAAACCCTTAAAAACAAAACAAACAAGCAAACAAAACAAAATTTCATTGAAAAAGAGTTAAAGTGAAACGGGTTGACGAAGACCAGATCCCAAAATGTACCTCCCAGATTGAAAAATGTACATCATTTGGTAGAGTTCACCCTTCCCCACAATTTAGAAAAATAGAATATTGGACAGGGTTCTATTCACTGTCAAGACATAGCCTGAAATGATGTTTTAAAAGTAGAATTGTGCTTTATATAAGTTCATATCTATTTATTTATTTATTTATTTGTTGTATTTATTTATTTTTCTATTTATAATTCATTTATTTATTTATTATTTATCAATTTATTACATATTTATTTGGTTATTTATTGATTTATTTATTTTTATTCAATCATTTATTTATATATCTAGTCATTTATTTACTTATTTATTTATTATTTATTTATCTATTTAACTAAGCCATCTGGATTCCAATCATGAATTAACAGAAAGTACTACATAATTCTATTCAAATCACAGGCATCATTCCTAAGTACAACAGCAAGTGGTTCAACCATCGTAACCATGACAACAACATGGCGCTGTGTGACCTTCCGCTGACGTCAATGCCACCAATCATACGTAAATAATTTCAATCATTATTAATCATTAAGATATGCGTCTCGTCGTCCCAAAATGGGAATAGAAAGTTAACGATTACTACGTTCTCAACCTACAGCGATCGACGAACCACGTAGAAGAGAACGAAGATCTGTCCTCAGAGTCTGTATAAGCAGTATTATGCGGCTATGTGGTCTAGTGGTATGACCAGAAGGGCCTGGGTTCGAGCCTCGCTCAGCGCATAGTTGGAAAAGGCTCTTTACTCATTTTCTCTTATCGTACTCAGTTGTGAAATGAGTACCTGGCCGTTAACAGCGTTGTCTCTGTCCGAAAAAGGTGTAAACTCGCCTAACAGGCGTCATGTCCCGTCCTACATGTTAAGTGTTGCTGTTGGTCAGGGACCCCTTGTAAAGCGCTTTGAGCGCATTTAGTGGATATTGCGCTATATAAATGCTCTATGAGCAAAGCAAGATGGCGGCAGGGACATCGCTCCTTTACCAGTGCCCGCTGGTGGGCAAGATGTTTTAGCTAGTGCACTCTTTTTGTCTAATGTCAAGGTTGCGCGGTATGACACTCGTTGGTTCCGGGTTCGGGTCCCGTTCTGAACCGCGCAAAGTCCAGTCCTTGGGAAAGGCTTGCGTTCTCTCTCGGTACGCATGTTTAAAATGAGTACTTTGTCATTAACTGTATTATCTCTATAATTGTAATATAATCGCCTTACAGGCGTCATGTCTCGCCCTACATAAAGTGTTGCTGAAAGACCGAAAAACCCAATTTTCTCTGCATGATGAAAAAGATACTTAGAATGTTTTAAACATCATATTTTCACTTCTAAGGTGATACTGAGATGCTGGAATATGTGAACTGTATAAAGTCAATTAAAAAAATGAATAGAGCAGCTAAAAGAAAAATACCAAACACCGACCGTTTCGGGTTGAAAGCCTTTCTTCAGCCAACAACAACCAAAAAACAAAAAATGAAAACATAAGTACATTACTAAAATCGATCTGATTTTTAAAAAAAGTAATGTATGTATTTTTGGTTTTCATTGTTTTTTGTTGTTGCTGAAAAGGGGTTTTGAGCCCAAAACGTTCCGTGTATGATATTTCGTTCTTTTTTTCTGAAGCTGTTATACATTCATTTTTGTTTATTACTTCTCAATTTCTGGATGGGGATCCCGACCTCCCATAGTGGGCAGGGAGGTATTTGCTGTGTCTGCTATACCCCTATTATATCTGTTTTCCAATTGCTTTCTGTACTGAACCTGGCTGGAGTCCTTGGCTGGGAGGAAACAGTTGAATGTTTGTTATAGTTGTGGGAGATGATATTTTTTAAAAATTATAAATCATCTCTCTCTCTCTCTCTCTCTCTCTCTCTCTCTCTCTCTCTCTCTCTCTCTCTCTCTCTCTTGTGTACTGTTGTTGTTTTTATTTTTAACATTTGATTTGTAAACATTTGAGTGTATTCCTCTTAATCTTAGTGGTGGTTCCTAGGTGAGACTTGCTGTTAGGTGATCTCCAACTGAGTACACTGATAGTGTGCTCTTGGAATCTACATCTGATTCCCTAGTTGAACCATTTCCCCTTTGTCTTACTTTTTCCTCAAGTCCTTATAATTGTACACCTAGAATGTTTTTACTTTCCAATTTCCTTCCTTTGTACTGGCGCTGAGATGACCTACATGTGTTGCAAGTGTTGCATGTGTTGCAAGTGCCGTAAAACCCTGAAAACAAACAATTACATACTTCTCAATTCAACTTGTATTTGTTGGATTTTTTTTTTCAGAGACTTGCGGTTATGATAACAAAGGGTTGAAGAAAGGGGTGGACAGTCCGTGCTACGCCTTGGTACACAGGGCCTCCAAACTGGTCAATGCGCAATATCAATGCCATCACATGATGGGAACGCTGGCCCCTGTGGACATGGAGGAGAATAAGGTACATTATCATAATGGAAGCACCACGAAATGGAGCCGGGAACGTTACGTTATAGCCTGATACTGAAATCCAAAAGGACTGGCAGTTTGACGTCATTATTTGGTTTTTGCACCGTCTAGTGAGTTGTCGTTAGTAGAGCTCGAGGAAACAAGTTATTTCATTGGTTGAAGTATTGAATACAACTCACGATTTGTTTTCTTTTGTGGCAAAAGACTGACATTTTGACGTCATTTTTTTTTTTGGTCAGTGTCAGGCCATAACTTTACGAAGGCTACGGTGGAGCCGAGAACGTTATGTGTCACTAGGTCTACAAGACACTAAGAGATGAAGTGAGTAGAGAAGTGCCAGAAGACAATAGAGAATAAAGAAAAATTCGCGGCGGTGATAAGACACTATTATGTTGGTTTTTGTTTGTTTTGATGGTTTTTTTTTTTTTTTTTTTTTTTTTTTTTTTTTTTACATATTGATAATGTTATTCATTTTAAAATAAATAATATTTTAAAAATTCCCTTTATTCATCCCATGGGGTAAATTTGTCTCTAGGGTCTATTCCAAGGGAAAACTGGAATAACCCAGGCGTCAGCCGCAGTGCAGCGCCGGAAATTGAGCTAGAGCGAGGCGACTTGCTCAAGGTCACTACCGCATTATCTCATTCGTCCGCAGTGTTTCATTCATCCTGTTTTGTTGATAAAGGGGAAACCCGAAACGTCCAATTTAACTGTTTTCGGATATTAAATTGAAGCTTACATTCAATTTTCCATTGTTATTTATTTCTTCGAGCTTCGAGCAGCAACATTTATACTCTTTTCTAAGAACATAACATTGCGTTGTTCGTGTGACCTACGGATTACGGTGCCGACTACAAGACCACAAATCAACACGAAGTATAGGAATTCATTAAACTTTTGCTTAATTTATTCCCAGAGTTCATTAGAAATGTACCTGGCTGAATTCGGAGCCCCTGTAGACTACTGGGTGGAGTCGGGAACCAACCAAGGCAAAGGTAGGTAGGCCAATTGGATTCAGTAGTCTGATGTCACGCCCCCCGGCAACGGCGGCCATCTTGGTTCTAAACAAAGAAAATCATTACTTTTTATTCTTCATGCTGGCTAGAACTTTTCATATGCCTTGTGATCAGAATGTGTAAAAGTCAAAGCATGATCAAATTTATTGGGTTTTTTTTCCTCTGGAAACGCTTTTATGCTCGCCGGAGAAAATTTCATACGGGCGTCCGCCATTGTTCCGATAGTTTAGAGCCAGTGTTACTAAGTTACCATGCGTCATTAGGAAGGAAGTGACGATACGACTGTTGAAGAGTATTCACTCACTCACTCTCTCCAGCTGCCAACTTTAAATTTCAAAAACTCGCAGTTTCCAAGGGGAAAAAGAAAAGAAAAAGACACCTTAACTAGCTTTGGAAATAAATAATTTGCCCTCAGTATGGTGCAAAAATGCTCCAACGCCGTATTGAAAAGACTGGTTATTCTCTCTCTCTCTCTCTCTCTCTCTCTCTCTCTCTCTCTCTCTCTCTCTCTCTCTCTCTCTCTATCTATCTATCTATCTATCTATCTTTCTTTCTCTCACACACAAACACACATTCTCTCTTTCTCTCTCTATCTATCTATCTCTCTCTCACACACACACATTCTCTCTCTCTATCTCTTTCCCCCCCCCCTCTCTCTCTCTCTCTCTCTCTCAAGTTTCTGGTCATTTAATTTTAACGTTTTCGATATTTGTCACCCTGATATTTAGTACTTTGGGAGCGTTCACATATTACGTCATCAGCTAGGGGGGGGGGGGGGGGGGGGGGGGGTCTACCAAATGTTGACATGTGTTGACATGGGGGAGGGTGAGGGGTCAGACCCAAGATGATGTCATCAAAACATAGGCAAATTAGGCCTATTTGATTAAATGCAAGAGCTTCAAAAATGGCATTCCAAATAAATTAGCAAAAAGGTGAAAAATTAATTAAATGATGGAATCATCAAAACCGATTGAACTGCTCAAACTGCTTGCTACCATTCAGTTTTGATTCTGAAAAGTTTTCTTCATCAATCATTTGATTTGGTTGTGTCTAGTTTATTAAATATATTTTGGAGTTTTCATCTGAAGAATGAGTAATAATAGTAGTAGTAATACACATCTCTATGAAAAGTTTGTTGATGTCTATTTAAAGGCACATCCTGATGACAAGCGCCAACTTGCATTGGCAAAGGCCCAAGCATTATGGATGGGCTTAAGGCTAATAAAGTTGTGGACAGAGAAAAAGCTGATAACATGATCATCCAATGGCGTGCAAAGGCAGCAAGCATATCTGCAAGAAAAATTGGAATGTGGGCTGCATTTGTTTAAAAAGCTAAAACAGCTGTTCAAAACAGCTAAAGATAAATTGCTATGATGAGTATTGCCCATCTCTCAAGAAACAAGATGGGAAAAGGGTATCACTTCTCAAAAGGCGAACTTGCCCGAAATGTTCATTGTATCACTCCTCGATCACAGCAATGAAAGACCATTCACGAAAATGCGGCATACAAGAAGAACAGCAAATGGGAGAAAGTGATGACGATGAAGATGAAATTGATGATACTATTTATAGTACATTGCCAGAGGTCCAAGGCAGAAACATTTTTGAATCAATTAATTTCATGTTTGAAATTGAAACAGAAATTCATTCCACTAAAAGACTAATATGCTATAAAATAATTTGCCTCCTATGCTATTTTAAATTGCACTTTCTGAAAATTTTTAATAGCACCTGCACCAAGTAGCCTAATTTAAATAATGTTTGTTAGATTTTATCTTTGCAAATTTAAATTTTATGTCCCCATTGTATCGTAAAACATAAATTATCAACAGTTTCTGAAATTAATAAAATGTCTGAATGTGTTTTATCAAACGTTGATGATCAATGTTTATGGTTTGAAAAACGAATAATAAATATTGTGAAATTAAAGTTATCTTTTAGTTTTTATTAAATTAGATGACGTCATCATCTGTTGGGGGAGGGGGGGGGTCAGGTCAATGATGACAAGTGATGACTTGGGGGAGGGGGGGGGGGTCTAAAAAGGGCAAATTTTTTATGACGAAATATGTGAACGCTCCCTTTTTATTAGAAGAGTCCACAAACGTTATTACTGGAAATATGTCAATTGGTTGAGAAGAGTAAACATAATATGTCATTATTAGAAATAGGCCAATTGGTTGAGAATGAAGTAAGTTACATTTTCTCAACCAAATGCCCCGTTTCTAACAATGACGTATGTTCACTCTTGTTGGAAACGGGTCATTTGGTTGAGAAAATGTAACTTACGTCATTGTTTGGAAAAAGGTCATTTGGTTGAGAAGGCTAAAAATATGTCCTTTTTAAAAATGTTTTTCTTTTTTTTTTTTTTGGGGGGGGGGGGGAGATATGTCAATTCATTTATTTTATTTTTACTCCAACATTAACAATACGTTATCAAAGTTTATATCGAGCTTTATCTTTTCCCAGCATACGATTTCTTTGGCAATGAGAGACACGTCTTGAAAAACTATGGAGCGAGTTCTGAAAATGCCTTCATATGTCGACTTGGTAATGATTTCATAATGTTGGCTATAGCCCAGCCTTTCTCTATCACCATCTTCTTCGTCACCAACAACGATAACAAAAACACCATCAACGTCATCATCATCAGCGGCAGCAACACAGCAGCAGTAGTAGCAACACCATCATCTCCAGCAACTACATCATCATCATTATTATTTTCACATCATCATCGAATCATCACCATTATCATTTTATACGACGTTGGTAGTATAACCGACATAACTTAACTAATCATAATTTTTAAATCAAACTGAGGAAGTGTTAACTTAAATTATTCTTCTTGTTGCTTGCACATTTTCGACGGTTTTTGATTTCTCCTTCGCATTGAATCAGCTATCATTTTTACCCAGTTTTCTTTTCTCGCATCCTGTATATATAGCTATGTTTATCAACGTTATTGACATTTATTACATGCCTCATAATGTTTCCCCATCAGATGAGCCATACAACATTGAGAACTGTCCAACGGGGTGGAGCTACTTTCAGGGAAAATGTTACCTCAATCGAGGGGTCAAGGTTAACACGATACAACTCGTGTCTGCTTACTGCAATAGGTAAGCAAGAAGTCGAAGACTTGTTGATAGCATTTTATCTGTCATCTGCATTTTTTGCGGCCGCAAATATCAGGGCGATCCGCAAATTTTGGCAAATTTCCCAAAACTGGCAAATCGTGGCAAATTTTGGGAAAATTGGCAAATCGCTTGGCAAATTTTGGGGGAAAAAAGCGATAACAAAATAACGAAAAAAAAAGTGCGAAACTTGAGAAATATTGCAGCTTTGCCGGGGCCCAAACCAAGGGAAGCTACTCTCTACGGATAATAATCCTTTAAAATCTTTTAAAATAAATGTAGCCTCCTTAAATGTAATAAATTGTCTTTTATATATATTTTTTTCTGTATCGCGTGTTAATTTTTACTGAAACGCTTAGTTCTCCTCGGCAAATTTTGGTCTTTTTGGCAAATTTCTTGGCAATTTTGGGGGATTTTTTGGGCAAATTTTAGGTCCCAATTTGGCAAAAAAAAAAAAAAATGCAGATGACAGATTTTATTGCCAGCCACATCTGAATGCAAATATATAAATAAATTGTAATATTTTCAAAACAAACGCCTCCGAAGAATTTTAGGAATATTTGGCCTAACAAAATTAGAAATGAAACTCAGCGGTACTGTCTTTGCTTCGTCAAAAACAACGAGATTTTATATAGCGCAATATCCACGAAATGTGATCAAAGAGTTTAACAAAGGAGCCCTGACCAACAGCAACACGTAACATGTAGAACGAGACATCATGGCGCCTTTTAGGGGATATTATAATTTTTTTTTTTCCGGCAGAAACAACGTTGCTAACGGCCAGGTGCTCATTTTACACTGAGCAATATCAAAGAATGTGAGTAAAGAGCCTTTTCCAAGGACTCAACTATGCGCCGAGAGATACTCGAATTCAGGACTTTCGATACCACAAGACCACATAGCCTAAAGGGTACAGAATAAGGCTAGACCTGGGTTATTCCAGTCTTCCATTTGGAATGGACCCTAAAGAAAAAAAAGATTTCCGGTTGGCGACAATTAAGCGTGGCTCAGCGGCACAGTCTTTGATTCGTACCCGAAAGGTACCGAGTTTGATCACCTCGCCCTAGCTCACTTTGCAGCGCTGCACTGAGGCTGACGCCTGGGTTGTTCCAGTCTTCCCTTGGAATAGACGCCTAAAGACAAATTTCCCTATGGGGATGAATAAAGGGAATTATAATAATTATAAATTATTTATAAAGGGAATTTTCATTTTCGTTTACTTTGCCAGTGGATCAAGCCAGATTGTGACCATCAACAGCCAGGAAGAGAACGACTATGTTGCCAGTTTGCACCCTAACCAGTTCATTTGGCTGGGTAAGTTTGTGGCGTTATTGTAGTGATAGTAATACTAATACTAGGCTGCTAGAAGCTGTGGACTGTAAAGAGTAATAAAATAAATAAATGATTATAACAGCTTCAAAAAAGAACAAAATACTAATCACGAAACGTTCCGGGCTCAATCAACTTCATTATTCGTCCTCGAAACGACTGATTACATACATACTTCCAAGAATTTTGGAACCGGAAGAGTAGAATGTGTGACGTCATGACTTCTCTGCCCTGTTAGTTCCTGATTGTTTATTTGTGAAAAATGGATAACAAATTTTGATCGATCAGCAACCATGAAAACTCTGCATCTTTGTGAACAAATCACAGGTTACTTCCCTTTGTATTTAAAAGTGCATAGAATAATTCGCAAAGGTCGCATCTGTGTTGCGCAATGCTCTTTGCATTTAATTTGCTTTATTTCGTTTGTTTACGAATTGTATTATTACTGATGCAGAGCACAATGATGATTGACTAAATGTCAGGTGGTGTCTTTTTTCCGATTCCATAGAATATGTGGCCCGCCGTCTCAAAATGGTATTATGTCAGTATAAATCTACGCTGAGGGTCTACAACAGACTGAATTCAGTGTAAATATACGGAAAATTGACAACCTTGTTACTGTGTTATTTCTACTCATCTAAATCCCCCTGTAATTCTTCCTTTCTCACACGTAGGTCTTGAATACAAGCCTTCCATGGACAGACACCGCTGGATCGACAACTTAGACAGACTGTACACCAACTGGTACTACACCAACCCACTGACCCAACTGAGCAAAGGACGTTGCGTGGCCATGCAGACATCTTCCAAGAAATGGCGGAACAAAGAGTGTCATTCCGGAAGTGCCTACGTCGTCTGCGAGATGCCTCCGTTTTGATTTGGGATGTGCAGAATTTATTTACAAATATCTAATGATAATCTGATCTGAAGACGGGGCCTCGTGGACCTTTCCACGCTTAACCTGAATCTTTCTGATTGTGTAATTCCCATCACTAAAGAACCTGTGAGAAACTTAGGAGTTTTATTCGATACCAAATTAAGCATGTCTGCCCATGTCACTAATGTAACTAGATCCTGCAATCTTTACCTTAGATCTATTGGTGCTATTAGAAGGCTTCTTGATATTGACACTACTAAACTTCTTGTGGTCTCTTTGATTCTTACCCGCCTTGATTATTGCAATAACTTGCTCTATGGTTGTGATAATAATGTCATTAATCGACTCCAAAAGATACAGAACAAAGCAGCTCGATTGGTAACGTTATCTAAAAAGCGCGAGCATATAACACCGATTTTGGAGGACCTACACTGGCTACCTGTAAAGTTTAGGATTGAATTTAAAATACTCACCCATGTTTTCAATTGCTTAAACAATTCCGCTCCTGTTTACCTTCAGGAACTTATCCACCTTTATGAACCCAGTCGAAATTTAAGATCTGCTAATTTAAATATCCTAAGGGAACCCCCAAAATCGTTAGTTTTTCATGAGAAATCCTTTGACCACCATGCCCCCCGACTGTGGAACTCCATCAATATTGAAACTAAAAATAGTGAAAATCCACTTATCTTTAGAAAACGGTTAAAAACTGAGCTTTTCTGTAGGGCATATAATTTGGACTCTTAGTATGTATTTTATTATAATATATTATGTTATCATCGAATTTGTGTGGTTTTAACATGCCAGTTCTATATTTGTATATCATACATGATGTGTTGATGTAAAGCGCCAGTGAGCAATTCCAAATTGGAACTAGGCTCTATATAAGTTCATTATATTATTATTATATTATTAATTTGACCAGTCTCTTTATGTATCTTATATAATTTGTATTGAACAATATAATTTTTTTGAAAGTTTGAGTTTGAGGATTAGAGACACAAGGCCTTGGACTTACGTCATGATTATCTATGGATGAAGCAAGTGTCATAAAGTGCAATTTAAATTAAAATCATTAAATGTAAAATTTTAGTTGAGTATTTATTTTCACCGACACTCGTGGATCTTTGAGGTCCACCCCCATGTAAGAGTCAATCACCGTCTTAGATGCAAAATTGTATATCTATAGTATATCAAGTTAATTTTTAAAAATTGCGTGAAGATTTTGTTTTCATCTACATCCCTGGAACAAATGGAAAAATGATCTAAAAATAGAAACCATCTATCTATTCATACGTAATTAGGTGGCCGGGTCAGTAAGATCTGGTGGAAAGTACTTTGTAAAAGATAAATCATCTTATAAAAAGGGTAACACACAATTGCTTTTATCTGTTAAACATGACAGAAACCTGGATAACTACTTCCACACCGCGAGCATTATCGCTATAAAAATAAAAATCCCTTCATTGATCCCATACGTGAAATTTGTCTCTAGGGTCTATTCCAAGGAAAGGCTGGAATAACCCAAGCGTCAATAGCAGTGCAGCGCCGCAAATTGAGCTAGGACGAGGTGAGCTGCTCAAGGCCAAACAAGGCAATGGCAGATGATCAAACTCAGTACCTTTCGGGTACGAAGCAAAGACAGAGCCACGCTGACCCTTAGAAACACAGCCACCAATTTCTTAGAATGGCATTTAAGGTTCCTTTGTTCCCATTTGTTTGAAAGGAGTTTACAGCCCTTGTGACACTTTTTTTGAAACACATTTCAACGCTGGTAAAAAGGAAAACA